>NC_092690.1:35180219-35480219 GCF_964275005.1 Diadema setosum | reverse complement strand
GTATTACAGTAGTACGCGTGTTAGTCACAAATAGTGCAATAACATGATCAAGTGTACCATTCTCCTCACGTGACACACTTCACAAGGTAATTTTGCCCAGGGTTGAATGAATGAAAGTGATACCCAATGTGTTTATAAACACGAGTCTACAAACTTTAACAGTCTGCCAACTACTGGACTGCTGGGAGGAGAGTAGTGTACGTCATTTGTCTCTTTTTGCTGTCCTTAGGATGGGGGACAACATGACAACATGTTAATAACATGTCTGGCTAGCCATTCTCTTTCTAGGACCAGAATTTTCAAGGCATGATAATATTGTCTGATAGACATTCTGCCATTTTCACTGAGGCAATCATAGCCAAAAGATTGATATGGTTACGTGTTAAATCACATCTTTGATGGTTAAAATATGTTCTACCATCTACAAATATTTCTGACTTTTTGTAGGCTTCCCCACTGTTCAGCTTTTTTTGGACAATTCTGTTTTAGATTCCATGAATTTTTTCATGACAACTGAATATCTATCAGGAATAGAACTGATGTCAGTACCTACATATTCTTCCACATGAAAATCTTCTGGCTTTGCACTGACATCTATCTTTCACTCCCTCAAAAGCCTCAATGGCAGTAGTTTCCAAATTTGCAATGAAGAGACAATAAATGGAATACATACTGGAACACTACACTTTATTTCTATTGTTTCTTTTATATTTGAATAAGGTCCTCCCGAAGTGATAAAAATTGGTCGATTTGTGTGAAACTGTGTTGAAATTATTGAAAGCATGTAGCAAATATGTAACACTGAAGATAAAATAATTACCAGAAAGTATTACAAACTTGATCATGCATCAAGTCTATATTTTTACAAGGCACTATGAGCAAGAAATTCACCAATAATTCCCTTTCCTTTCCTTACAAGAAACATGTACAATAGTTTGCCTAAATGGTCTTTATTTTAGGAAAGTTGGTCAACAGTTAGTGCACTACATATAATAATGTAAATACAACCAGATGTATACCAACAAGACTAGATAGAGGGCAGTATAGAATACATACAGCATAATATGAATATGCTGTACTTCCATTACACTTCACAAACAGTTTTCTATTGCTTTCCTGTGTCCGGTTACCATCAAAATCGGTTCTTCAATGTCTGACAGGGACATTGCTTTCTTGAGATTTAACAGTTTTCCATCATCCAGCAAGGTTCAGTATTCTTTGTAATCTGAAATAAGAGTGGAGAACTTAGTCTGCTTTCAAATTGAAATCAGGTACACCTAATGCAAGGAAAACAAATACATGATTTGATGAAACTGCCAAGTCTGGTTGAATAATTGTTACTTCATTTACTGTTTTTTTTTTAAACTATTCTTTGCAGAAGACAAACTATTTTCTTTAAATTTTACAGGTTGCCTGCCACAAACTTTTTCTTACAAGAGTGAAGGATAAAAGAAAAAAAAAAGATAATCAAAGTATTTATCACATGTTTAAATTATTTTACATTTGTTATTGGAAAATTAAGTTTAGGCTCATAATTGCTTTTTTAGGAATTTGCACCACACAGACAGATAATGCAAGAAATACAAACAGCAGTTGTACAATGCCCTGAACTTCTCAACTCCAGTTGAATTACCTTCAGTTTCAAAGGTAACATTGCTGCGTTGTTTCTTAGAATGCGGACACCACAGTTGTTTGTAGAGGCTCTGCTTCTGTTGCTGCTGCTGCTTCTAGCAGTGTTGCTAATGTTCCTGGAAGTGCAGATGCTAAAGTTGCAAGTAGAGACTCTGCTGCTACAGTGGTAAGTAGAGGCTCAGTTGCTACAGTTGTAAGTAGAGGCTCTACCACTGTTGTCGTACTTAGAGGCTCAGCTGCTAGGGCTGTATGTACAGGCTCCGCTGCTGCTGCTGCTGCTGCTGCTTCAAGCGGTGCTGCTGATGTTTCTGGGGATTCAGCTGTCACAAATCGACGTTGAGGCTCTGCTACTGCTGTCGCAAGTAACGATACTGCTGGGGAAGTTGTAAACAATGCATCAATGAAAAAAATTATGTGACCATTCTGAGGGTAGAATCAACAAGATTTATACTAGATATACTTGCAAACATCTATCATGGACACTAGAATCTACAGTGTATTACATGCACATAAAGCAAATTATCAGTAATTGATTTTGTTTTGGGACTGAGAAGAGACGTTGACATAATAAATTGTAAGTAATAATCAATATCAGACTTTTAAAGAAAGGAAGTGGAAAGCTAACAGTCTTCAGCATCCTACAGTCATTACAAACTGCAATTACGACATTTGTTTTATTCATTACACAGAATTGAACATTTATATTGAAATGGTAATGCAATGAAAGTACATTGTACCTACATGATACTATGCATAAAAATCTCTACATCATTTTAAAATGAAAAAAGACATAATATATCTTGATAAACTTATTGATGTAGAACAAATCAGTAACTATGTATTCAAATTACCTCAGGCAGAAAGAGGAATGCCCTCGTCAACTGACATCCTACGTCCATCCATGGGCATGTTGAAGACTTGAAGCATCCTCCCTTTCCACCAGCCATTTTCACTTCTCATATGTACGCAGGAACCTTGTTTCGGTTTGGTCCGTTGAGCATGATAGAGGTCACTTGAGCTGACAGGATTCATAGAACCATCCCTCTTCCACTTTACAAGAACATCTATGCCTACGGTGGTTCAAAAACACAAAAAATTGTATGGACAATTTCAGTGAGAAATTTGACAGTTGTGTCATACACTATGTGATAAAACATTACAAGTACCTGCAGGTTTGAAAAATGTGAAGAAGAGTATTTCTTAGAGCTAAAGCACAATTTCAGAAGAAAAAAACAAAGTAACATAAGGAAATTCTTTACAGGCAATCACCTACGACATTTTGTGAGACAAAATGAAAATAGCTACAGCCAGCATACCTATTTGAAATGCAAAAAAAAAAAAAAATGTCAAAGTCTGCTGATCTCTGAAGGGCATAGTAATTCAGGTGCTATTGGTCGAGCTTTTACACCTTGGGGTTGGCAAAGGTAAATAATGATAACTGCTACACATTCTTTGATTAGAAATGTGATGTCTTTCACATAAAAACCTAACAATCTTATACACAGAAGTATTAGTGCTTGCTTTTTTCTCTTTTAATACATTGAGTAGCAGTCAACATTGATATACATGTATGAAATAATTACAGTAAGGCCATTAGAAACTTCCCCCAAGTATGCTCAAGCAGGTGCCTAGGGAAGAGCTTGTAATATCAACATGAGCCTGTCCTCACCAGGTTAATATCTGCATAAGATACTTGACAGTAGAGTTAGATAAGATCGACATTACAGAAAAGGTGTGACTACATTACATTCCAGATATCAAAACAGTGATTTCTGTCAAATGACATGGTATTGTTCAATCATCTATTCCACTGAAAGTAATAAATGACCTATTCCATTCACCGTAAACTGAGAAATGTTTGTGAATACCTGGTTCCCGGTACACTTTATGGTCCACAAGTACCGGTACCATAATCACTTGTTACGAATCAAACTTACCATTATAGGCAGAAGGAAAAACATCCTCATCACCACTACTCTCTGCGGTTGTACGTAGAGGCTCTGCTGCTACAGTCTGAAAGGCTCAGCTGCTACAGTTGAAAGTTAGGATCATGCTGCTACAAATGTAGAGTTTTACGGTAGCATACGTAGACGCTCTGTTGCAATAGTACTGTCGGTAGGCCTATTGTAGTACATAGAGGCTTCGCGACTACAATTGTATGGAGAAGTTCAGCAGCTGCTACAGTTGCACTTTACAGGCTCTGCTAATGCTGCTCCTGCGCCGAGAGGTGCTGCTGATGTTCCTGGGATGCTAGCTGCTACAGTTGTAATGATAGCGGTGCTGCCTTTGTTTGTGGGGACTCGGCTCCTGCTTGTAGTGGCCTGCTGCTCCTAGAATTATCCCCAAGATATAAATAAGGAAAATCATGTCAGTATTATCAGGGCACAAATAGGATATAAATCCCTGGATATAGGCTTATACTTGTACCGGTACATGAGTGTTAAAAAAAACTGTGAGTACCGGTACCGGTAATCAACTTCGTTTAATTTTTCTGAAAGTTCATTGATATCTGTCCCGGTAATCAAAATAAGTAACATACCGGTGAATACAACCTCGAACTAGCCTATAAATTTACTGTTTATGCAGGATTTTAGTTAGACTACTAGGCCAGAGCAGCTATTCTTGCATGCTTAAGGAAGCTATATGTAACTATAACTGACTTAACACTGACGCTAAACAGTCTCATCATGCAATTTCCTTCTTACTTAGGGCCTAAATACTATTTTTTTTTAATGCAACAACATGAATCTTTGAAAACAATGATAATCATTTATTACTTTGGGCCTATTTTCAGTTCTACCTGGGTATTTGCAATTGCTACACGATATTTTTTTTTTTCAGTTTATAGATTCTACTATGCTTTAGTTTAAAAAACAATGCATCCGGGTTGTATGGGAGGATTGCTTTATCTCTGACCAAGAATAATCAAGGACCCCCTTCGACAAAAATGGTGGCTAGGTGTACGACTGCGTAAGATCTACAAGGAAATGAAATACACAGGAAAGCTACTTTTACATGATAATGTCGAGCAATTCTACTTCTCTGATGTAATATTTTATGATTACACATAAACCTGCCCAGATTATCATTACTTTTGTTTTTAAACAGCAGATTAAATAACAAATGAGCAACAAAATGCACCTAGTAGTTACATACCAGCACAATTCCGAGTGCATGGGACTGATGGTGATGACGAGCCCTCGCTCGCGGCCTCGCAAGCTCCTCGATTCGCCCCACATACCTCACGTGTGTTCCGTCTGAACAGGGATTTTACGAACCGGCGAATACGAACATTTGCCGGTTCGTAATGTCACAAATTGCAGCATTTGGACATTTTGAAAATTCGTCACTACCAAAAATACATGTTTTCGTGAATTTTGCGATTTGATATTTTGGGGATAGATAGAGTTTGGTATGGACATTCAAAAAATGGAAAAAAGTGAATTTTGAAAAATTGACCCAAATTCGAACATTCGCCGGTTCGTAATGCGACCGACAATATGTATATATATATATATATTTACATATATATGTATATATATATATATATATATATATTACATATATATGTATATATATATATATATATATATGACCATGCATTACAAAACGAACAAAAAGTCGCACACACTGATTTTGCGTGAGGACTGAAAGTAGGTGAAATGGGTCAACCTAGCCGGTCTTGACGTTTTCATATTTTCTCAAAGGACAAATCTCTTACATTATGCTAAATTTTGGGGTCATAAAAAGGGTGGGAAATTGTAATTTTTAGCAGTTTATCTCGAACACTTTTTGGTAGAATAGTGTGATTAGGTATGTCTTTAGAGTCCCTTTCTCATTTCTGAAAAATCTTGTACACACTATTCACTTTCAACTCTAATAACTTTTGAAAAGATAGTGTTACTGCTTTGGAAGTTTGCAGTAATTATGGACAGAATGTGTTAATGAGGCATGCTCAATTTCAGTTTATTCTGATAATCCCTTCATTGTTGTTACTCCGGTGGACAGAATGTGTTAATGAGGCATATTTAATTTCAGTTTAATCTCATAATCCGTTCATTGTTGTTACTCTGGTGGTTTACTTCCTGTTTTTTGTCCCATTCATCGAATACCCAGCACGGTTTGGTAAAGATTAAGCGCTTAAATAGACACTGTACTTCAGAGCCTCTTTTCTCAGTTCACACTTTTCCTCAGTTTCTGCTTTCTTTCCAATATTTAGATAGGTTAGGTGAGTCCATTTGATTTGAGTTATACACCATTTTAAAGCTTAAAGTCTGTTCTTTCAGAATATGATCTTAACTAAAAATTCATGTCTGGCGACATTTTGTTTGTTTTGAGGTGCAGGGTCACATATGGTCTTAACTAAAAATTCATGTCCGGCGACTTTTTGTTTGTTTTTGTGGTGAAGGGTCGTATATTATATATATATATATATATATATATATATATATATATATATATATATACAAACATATCGTACACATATATACCTGCATGTAATAAAACAACAACACAAAAGGTGTGTCGTGTATTATGTTTCTGTTGTTTTTTATATATTCATTTTTTTTTTTTACATCGCAGACTCTGTTGTGAAAGGGACAAGTCTCTACTGGTACTATGAATCATACACAACCGTGTACGTAGAAGTGGAAAAGGGAGAAACGGGCTTTATTGTGTGCAAGCTTAACGCGAGCTTCGATGTCGTCTTTTGGAAACGGTTGGCTGATCCTCATGATTATGAGCTGGTGAGACTCGATGTATCCGTCACTCCACCGGTGAGGTCTGGTCAAGGATATGAGGCCGGAATGTTCAACATCACAGACGACTTTTCCTTGGTCATTAATGACGTCCACCCTGACGATGAAGATATGTACTATTGTGTAATGGAGGACTATGTACACGATATTTTATATGAGAACACAACAAGACTTTTTGTTTACCAAAAAGGTATGAAACTTTCTTTTTCTCTTTTCGTTTTCAATAACAAATGACTTAGCCTATCTATCTTAAAGAAGAGGAGTGTTGGGTTCGTGGAAGTGAAAATTTCTGATATGATGATACCGCAAAAAAGGCAATGAAACTGTTTTGTTTTCTTCAGTCATAACATCAGATATTCTTGTTGTATGTTTGGTATCAACCGTTTGTATAACTTCTCTTACATTGGTTTAAGTGCATTATTACTATAAGTTTATCGTTAATATTTTACCCCTAATGTCACAAAAATACATGCTTGAATTAAATAATATTTAGTAGGTTAATCAATCGACTATTTCATTTTATGGTTATATTTTTTTCGTATAAATTTGTTTAGCATACAATTGAAGACCCGGTCTATAAAAAAAAAAAAAAAAAACGACCCGAGTCCAATTTCTGGCCGAATTCAGTTCATCATTTATATAATAAATGATAAACCTTAATTCCCCCCGAAAGTGCCTAAAATGAATGAGTGACAGCTGTATGAATAAAAGAATGACCTAAGTCCAAAATATGTCATAATAAGTGATTATTTTACTCGTCAACGTTTTACATACGTAGCGGCCCCAAAGAGATCTACTGTACCATCGGCGAACCTTTCCACAGAACAAACTCGATCTACTCCAAAGGCAGTGTATTCCAATGATATTCAGTGTACGTATAATGGCTGAAATTTATCTTTTACTAGTTTTTCTTGCTAATGCACTAAAGCTATTGGTTATGAAATAAGGCATCATGCTGACTCACACATTAAGATAACGACTTCCATTATGTGTGCATCATAATCAGCGGTCCGGTTGCCAATGGCCACCGAAAAAGAAGAAGAGGAAAAAGAAAAAAAAAATAGAAAAGATGCCGGATAACCGCTTGTATGTAGGCGAGCTTATTTATTTACAAGCATGGGCGTAAATCCGGGGGGGGGGGGGATGGGGGTATGAATCCCCCTGAAATGGAAGAGGGGTGGGGGTGGCCTATACAATCATCCTCCCCGTGAAATTTGAAAAATGAAAATGGAGGAAGCAGAAATGTGATTTTATCAATTTTGGCATATTGCATGACATTTTGGCGTATTGGATACGCCCGCCTTCTGCTGCTAGGTGACAGAGCTGAACAGTATTCTATTTTTTTTTTTTTTTAGGATAATGTGTAATAATTTTCTCAGCGCTCGCTCGCGAAGGAAGTGATATCGACAAAAAGTATGGTCGATACAGACTTTGACAACGTCAAATAGTATAGGCCTACATGTAAATATGATATGATGCGAGCAACTTGGGACCATCTGCAAATTATGTACAAATACAAACAAACAAACAATAAAAAAAAAAAAAAAAACACCGTCATAATTGACCCCCCCCCCCCTGTTGCGACACGGATTGTCGCCCCTACACGGATTGTCGCCCCTACACGGATTGTCGCCTCCTGCTCGGGGCGACAATCCTGACGGGCGCTGTCAGCACGGATTGTCGCCCCCTACACGGATTGTCGCCTGGTGACAATCCGTGACGCTTGTGCAGTTCCCAGTTTTTGACCTCGAAGGCGACAATCCGTGTTGGCTAAAAATTTGTTGCGACACGGATTGTCGCCCCGTCACGGATTGTCGCCCCGGGCTCGGGGTGGTTCCTCCAGTGTTAAGCTTTGGTGGGATGGGTATGACTGGTAAGTTATGCGTATGTGTGTGTGTGTGTGTGTGTGTGTATTGTGAGCTGCATGATATGTGATGTGTATGATTTGTTGTGTGTGTGTGTGTGTGTTTGTGTGTGTGTTTGGAGTATAATAATACAATATGTAGAAACTGTGCATGTGTGGTGGTTACATAGTGGTAGTGGTTTGTTTGTGTGTATACGTATGCCTGTATGTTTACGTGTGTATGTGAAATATAGTGGCGCTACTGTGGCAATACAAACGCCTTCAGAGTGTATGAGCACGTGTTTAAAGAATTCACACCAGCGTTGATCTAAAAATAGTATGGGTGTGTTAATCAAATATCAGCGGCGAGGCGGGCTAGGTGAGAGAGAGACCGAGAGAAAATACATACGAGGGAGGTACCCTCCCCAAATGTTATTTGTCTTTGTTCATTTTTCCCTGCAGTCATTTTCTTCCATCAGTCTTATAAACTAGAACGTCCATACCACTATTCTTTGTCCCAGAATAGGTTTGGCATGCTTTATGCATGAGCGAATAATTTCCACACGCCGTAAAAAAATTGTCAATCGTTACTTGATTAATTAGCACAAACGAACTGCCATTGCACACCGCTAATACACACGTAATACAAACAAACACTAACAAACACTCAAACAAACCTCATAATGCAAACAAACCAACTCAACACTTTTTTTCCTTGATATTTATTGATTTCATTCAAATCATTCATAAATCGACCCATTCTGGGTGTAACACGAACAAAAAAGTTACAAATGGCAATTCGAAACAAAAGCAAATCCATGTGTCAATTTATACCACAAATAATCTCACCTCAAAATAGATAACTCGATTATAGACCAACCATACTAACAATTTCTTCACGAGAAAGTTTTGACATGTATAGGGCCCTACCAAACCTATATTCCTTGTATATATTGGTTTGGATCATGTAACACCTTCTTACTTAAAAGGGCATACATTAAAAAAAACACACACACACACAAACATATTACACAAATCTAGAATGAAATCAGTCATAAAAAACCCCACCACCCCCTCCCCTCCCAAACCGAAACAAATCTAGGGCCTACATCTATCCTAAATATTAAATCCTACCAACATCCGTCATACCATTTATAACTATCCTTCTTCAAATCCAATCCCCAACCCACCAACCCCTGATTAAACAAAACCTAAATCATCCCACACCCACATTCACCGATCCAAATACATACACACACACACACACACACACACACACACACGAAGGTTCGTTATTCCGAAGTTTCGTTTTTTCCGAGGCTTCATTTATCCGAAACACACAATTCCCTATACCTAGTGGTTCGTTGATCCAAAAATGAAATTCGGAATAACGAACCTTCGGAATAATGACCCTTCGGACGAATGAGCCTTCGGACGAATGAGCCTTCAGAATAACAGACTTTTGCAATAACGAAATGTAACCCCCTTCCCACATACCGACGCACACCCGAACCGACACCACATCCTTCCTGATGAAACGATTTCCCAATGTTGATAAATAAGACATAATGGACCGTATGCAGAAAAGCAGCATCCGCCCGCACGCAAGCTCCACTCCGAATTCATATACAAATCTGCCAAACAAACTCATCAAATTCAAAGCTGCTGATAAAATCAATATCAATGTTTATGCCAGCAACAGCTTACTAGGTATCCCTCCCCACGCGCAGTTAAAAAAAAAACATACGCAAAAAACTGACATAATAAACACATTCTTCCATCACACACACACACACTCACACACGCACACGCACAAACGGACACTAAATTATCATGTGCACGCGCACATACACACTTCCTTGAAACCTCACCATGAGTTTTTACATGGCATGTTTGCATGGATGTAGCCATGTAAGTTATGTGTTAGTATTTCAATGATTATGTCCAGAACGATATTACCCAGCAAAATTTGCTTCGAGGGCGGGCGACAATCCGTGTAGGGGGCGACAATCCGTGCCGCCAACGCCCATCACGGATTGTCGCCCCGAGCAGGAGGCGACAATCCGTGCAGGGGCGACAATCCGTGTCGCAACACACCCCCCCCCCCCCTTCTTTTCTGAATCATTCCTTAAACGATGATGACTGTGATGACTCAGTCAGGATGCATCTATGGGCATACACAGGGATACTCAGGGGCGTCAATTATTTGGGGGGGGGGGGGTCATTTGCCCCACCGCTACGAAAATGTTGGGAGCAGACAAATCATTTGTCCCCAAGCAATTCCCGAGATGAGGACAAATCTCGAACTTTCTTTATAGAAATGTATTCAAATATCGCGGGAACTATGCACAAGGTTGTTAAATTGCAATCATGAACATGCAAAAGCTGCACTACTGGGTCCCTTTGTCATTTTGTACAATATTGAGATTGACGTATTTCCTAATATTTTATTAAAGAGTGTGTAGCAGAGTTTTCACGTACAAAAGTTCCCACATATGCAGAGGCGACAAAGGTGTGCGTGTGTGTGTGTGGGGGGGGGGTTCCCCATATAAGTATTGGGGCAAACATATCATTTTGCTCCTTCTCGTTACTCCCGATGTGTTGAAATTTCTTACTTTTTTTATAAAAAAAAACTGTCTAGATATTTCACCAAAAGATGGCTAAATTTCATTTCCGAATTTACAAAAATTCCCTCGCGTGAGAGGGTGATAGGCCTATAACCCCTTCCATACCCTTCCCGTTCAGCCTTTTTTACTTAATACAGTGACAGATTTCCAAATGTTTCATTTAAAGTGTGCACCAGATTTGTTACTTCAAAAACAAAACAAAAAATAAAAGTTTCGTGGGTGGGAGGAGATATCTAGATACTTTCAATTAACGGAGGGTCCCCCCCCAAAAAAAAAAAAAAAATAAATAAATAAATAAATAAAATAAAATAAAATAAAAAAATAGTACACTTCTGGGATTGAAATTTTCACAGATTACACCCTAAAAACAGATTGGTTGGAATAACCAATATATTGGTTAAAATTTAACCAATCTCGTTGGTAGATATGTGTTCAGCCAATCTCTTGGTTACAGTAACCAATCTCGTTTGGTTCAAATATCAACCAGTGTACATTGGTTGCACATTTAACCAACATGGATTGGTTAGTTGATTGGTTAGTTTAACCATAGATTGGTTAATCTAGTATGGGCTATATATGATGCTACCAATCCACATTGGTTGAAGGGACCAGTGATATTGGTTGGGATTTAACCACATTTCATGAATAAAAAATACGACTGGTGAGTGTCACACGTCATATTTACGACTAATTTCATATCATACTCCTTAGCTAGACTATAGTGCACAACCAACGATGACGTAATGTTAGCCTATTGAATATAAATGACCTATCTTATACACCCTAGTACTCTCGAATCTATGTCTATGTCCTATTCCTAACTACAATCACAATGCGACCCATGGTTTATATACCCACGAAAAATTGTAATGATTGAAGGCATGGTTACTGAACTATATTTCATTCTTATCAGGCCAGCTGAAATATGAAAATATTTCCTGAAACACATGTTGAAATTTGAATAATGCATATCACAATAAAGTGTACAATTTTTCTACACATTTTAAGATCGAAGTCAATATGAATACCTTGTAGATTCATGTATTTACTTTTTGCCACTATCTTTTGCATATCAGATCATTTCTCATGAATACTCATGATCGATATAGAAGTAAAACGTATGTCGGCTTTTGACGACTTTATGACGTCTTAAAGACGTTTTTATGACCAAAACACACATATTTAGACAAGCAAAATTCATGTCATATGGAAACATGAAAGTTGAAAAAATATAAGCTTTGATATTCGATGTTTAAGTTATTTTGTACATATACTCTCTAAATGAAAATGCATGATGGATATAATAAAAAAAAAAGACCGACAACAATCAAGCTCCATCTGGAATCACATTTTGTTATTTTTACATGGTATCGTAATGGAGATGCATGATCGATATAAGAACCAACAGAAATTATGTTCAAACAGAAAAAAAAAAACGCCCTTTATTCCCGCACACAATTGCGCGCGCGCACACACACACACAAACACACATATACACAAGTTCATTTTATTCATTTCATTTCATTATCGGCCTATAATTGTGTTTTATCAATGCAATCATGCATAATATGTAACTAATGCATTGTCTCATTATCGATCTGCACTAAATTATCGTATGAATGAATTAAGATGCAATTAAGTTGATATGTTTAACCATTTTTGAATAGTAGCGTCTTATTTTCACAACTTTCTTACAATTTTCTGTAAGAAAATCGAAGTAGGTCAAGTATGAAGCATCTTTTGATATCGCGCTCGTATAGGTTATTCAGGAATGGCCGACCGCGTAGGTCCAGTGACCCAATTCCTCACTTTTCGTGAGACAAAGTTTTATGCAAAACTTACTGATAGTTTTTTGTTTGTTTGTTTGTTTGTTTGTTTGTTTGTTTTACTGTGAGATGCATAAACCGGCCTTATATGGTTACACTATTTAAAACAAACTTTGCAAAACAACACAAAATGTCGCTTACAAAAAAAAAATATATATATAATAAAGAAATAAGATTACTGCATGACTGTGAGCGCGAACCAATGTGAATTTGTTACAGGCCCTAGCTAGCCTAACCGATTACATTGGTTACTGGTTGACCAACGAATTGGTTAGTTTATAACCAATATAATGGCTGAAACAACCAATATCGAGTTAACCAATGAGATCTGTTTTTAGGGTGCACTATTACATCATAAATGTGTTTACGAGATATTTCATCAGAATTCTAAAAATGCAAAAAGCATCCTCGTATGCAGGGACGTCGATCCTTCAGAACGGGGGGGGGGGGGGACGGGCATTATCATTTTGATCCCCAATAATTCCCGAAATGAGGAAAATTTTCTTGCGTTGTTTTATAGAAAACTGTCAAAATATCTTATTCAAAGCGTGCACCAGATTGCAGAATTTTAATTCTGAAAAAAAAAAACCTCGCGTGTGAGGGGGATACCTCCTCCAACCTCCTCCCACCTCCTCCCCCTTTCGGTCCGTTTCCTTGTTTCTTTCATGTCTTTTTAGCAGTTTCGTCTTAAGTGTGCAGCAGGTCTGTCACTTCAGGTACAAAAACAAACAAACACACACACACACACACACACACACAAAACAAACAAAAGAACCACGCGTGTGGGAGGGGATATCTTCTTTCAATCAACCCTTTCCTCGTACGGGGAAGGGTGGTAATAGCCTTCTCCCTGCCCCCCCCCCCCCTGCCCTATGCATATACAAGTAGACTGTGGCTACACTTTGAACATTGACAAACATGCCACAAAATGTATGAACCAAAACGTTTAAAATGCAACCAGAAAATACAGAATTTCCCTTGTGTAGGAGGGGGAAGTAGGGCTCATCCCCTCCCACCTTCTCTGATTGACAAATTTCCAGATATTCCAACAAAAGTGTGCACCAGATTGTTAAATTTCAGTTCTAAATCTGAAAAAAAAAAACCTCCATCGAATATGGGTGAGGGTATCTTGTCACCCTACAATTGCTTGGTCCCCTTTAGACCAGGCGTCCACTAGGGCGCGGACAAGACCCGGACAAGACCCGGAATGCAAATTTGGCATTCCGCACTCCTTCGGCAACCTGTCCGCACGTTCCTGAACGTGTCCGCTCACTAGCCTAAACATGTCCGGGCGTTTCCGCACCATCGGGAGAGAGAAAAATTTCCGCGTCCAAATTTTGATCGAGACCAAAATTTGGACGCGGAAATGAACTTCATGACACCTTCGGCGACTTGTCCTGACGATGTCCTGAGGATGTCCCGCTTGTCCGGAACCCTTCCGCTCCTTCCGCCCACGCTCCGGAAAGAATCCCGCGGTGTGGGGAGGCTTCCCGAATGAAAGCGGAAGACACCAGGAATGTTTTAGGACAGCGCGGAGCCGATGCGGATCTATATATGCAAGTGTCCGGAACCGATGCGGAAATTTTTGTGATCCAGACACGAAAATGTCGACACTTTCCGCGAGCGTCATGCCAATGAAACGCAAAATGAGCAAGAAGGGAGGCGAGGACCCCATGCAAATATCCCCATCACAGGCACACCTTTCGTCTAGTGATGAAGAACAGGTAAATCTAAGGAATTTCCGGTCCCAGAAGGCAAAGAAGAAGGTAGTAGAGACTGTGCCAAAAGCAACCAGAAATAAGTGAAATCAGCACCCTAACTTCCTAGTAAGTTTGTTTTGATTTGATCTTTTCAGAAATTATTTTTCATCTGAGTGACTTTCCTGGTCCCTATTACTTACGATAGTACATTCTCCTTTATGTTGTTTTCGTATTTTATTTGCAAACAAACTAGGTTGTCCCATGTGACAGCCCAGCTGAAAAATCACAAAAGTGAGGTGGAAGTACACTCAGAAAAAAAAAAAAAAAAAAACAAAGAATTTTTGGCTAAATGTTAATGTATTATATAAATATGAACAAGTTGTTATTCATACGTAAATGCTTTCTAATGATACAAAAGACAAATTCATCACACTACAAAGCATGAATTCAATTGCAAAGATATACCTGTGGTCTCATTACAATGTAATATCTTTGAAGCCCAAAATAACAATGAAAGGTAAAGATGATGGAGGAAAATGAAGAATTTTCTGTCACTTCAAAACTCAAGTGAGATGAGAGAAAAAGCAATAAATCATGAACTCGAAAAAGTGTTAAATTTTTGTCTTTCTTTTGCTTTGTTTTTTTTGCTGAGCGTATATATTTAAGTACACATTAAGCATCACAAATCATTTCAGAAATATTCTTTACCTGAATGATTTTCGTAGTTGCTATTACCTAATATTTTTTCTTCTTTTTGTTTTAGTTGCAAACAAACTCGATGGTCCAATTTGACAGCCCAGCTGAACCCCCCCCCCCAAAAAAAAAAGAAAAGTAAAATAAAGTAGCTTACAAATATTTCTCCATTTTTACACTTCATTGGCAATAGGGTAGTAAGCTCTAAGCATGAAAAAAAAAAAATTCTCGGACTTGAAAATGTTCAAAAGTGATCAAAATAAGAGAGGGTTAGAGATGCACAAGGGTAAAAATCAGAGAAAGAAAAAAAAATAATGCTTAGGATCATTTTGGCATGCTCTACAGAAGTATCAGACAAAACATGTATATACTTCACTATGGATAAAGCACATGTCTAAAAAAAGGAATAAAGAATATATATATATATATATACATTTATAAATATATATATATATAATATATATATATATATATATATATATATAAATATATATATATATATACATATAGTAACATTATAAGCAACAGTTAGTAATATAAGTAACAAAACTGCAACAAAGTCCATGCTGTATTCCCCAACGGTTTATTTCTTGTGAAGAAATAAATCGTTGGTGAATACAGCATGAACTTTGTTGCAGTTTTGTTACTTATCTTTCTATCTTGCCCACACGTGGACTACCTTATCAACATGATTATATATACATATGTATATGTATATGCATTTACATTTTTATGCATACTATATATATATATATATATATATATATATATATTTATATATATATATATATGGTTCAAAAAGTTTGCGAATATCATCCATGTGACTGTAGGCAGAGAAAAAATTGTTCTCCCAGATGAGACAAATCAGAAATAAAAAAAAAAAAATGAATCGTCAGCCCACATGCAGACAATCCTATTCTTCGACTTTTGGTGGTCACATTTATCAAATGATATTGACCAATCATATTGATATAATATCAGCCGCTATTACGGAAGCAAAACAAGGAGCAGCAATGACGGCTAGCAGTCAAATGAGGAAAAGTTAAAGTCAGCGCCAAATTTATACCTTTCCATTTTCCTGGTATTGTCCGCAGTTTGTCCGCATGCCTAACTTTTGTTGTCCGGAAGGCATCCTGATTGTCCGCGTTCATTCCTGGTGTAATCCTAGATGTTTCCGCGCTGCCCGGCTACGATTAGCATATTCCGAGGTATTTCGCGCTCTTCCGGAGTGATTCCTAGGAATGTCCGCAGTCAGTCCGCGGACAGTCCGCGGACAGTCCGCGGACAGTCCTAGGAATGTCCCAGGACAAGCCGATTCACAAAGTTATTCCGCGTTTGTCGCGGACAGGATGCCGAAATAACAAAATTTGCTTCCGCAACCCTTCCGGGCTTGTCCGCTCCCAAGTGGACGTCCGCCCTATAGACTTAGTACACTTTGGGAAATGACAATTTCCGAATTTTCCACAAAAAGTGTGTTTCAGATCGTTTAATTTCAATTCTAATGACGCCAAAGCTCCGTCCAGCGGGAGTGGGAATTCCCCTCCCACATCCTCCCCATAGCTCTACCTCAATAGACTTTGTACATACACAGAGATGATGCATACTTGGAATAAGACCTAAATTCCGTGATTTTAACACTTTCCTGAAAAAAAAAAAAAAAATTATTCCATTATAATTTTCGGGCACCAAAAGTTTGCACCAGATCGCTGAATTCCAGGTCTGAAAACGCAAAAATCACCTTCGTGTTGGAGAAAAAGTGAACCTTATTTACAACCTCGTTGTTTGCTTTTCTATTGTATTGCTTATAAGAGAGCGTTCATGATATTCAGTGTAAGAATATTGATACAATAAGTTTATTTGAATAATACAATTTTAAAGGCAAATTGCTCGATGTAATCTACATCAACATAGCTACCTTAAACAAGTAGGACAGTTTAAAATCGATAAAACAAGCAAATATGCGTAAAATTGCACCATTTGCAACATCAAAATGCAAAAAGTTCTCACCGACGGAGGGGGGGGGGGAGGAGGACACCCCCTCCCACTCCCCAACACCACTCTCCCGTCGCTTGCTCCGCTCGCTCGTGCTCGGTCGCGTTCACGACATTCAGTGTAAGAATTAATAAAAGAAGTTTAATTGAATGATACAATTTGTGTAGGCAAATTGTTCAACAATATTCTACATCAAAATGTACTGCCACCTTCGAAAAGTGGGACCGTCTCTTGTCGATAAACACGCAAAACATGCATCAAATTGCACCATTTACAACATCGAAATGCAAAAAAAAAAAAAAAAAAAAAATCTCACCATATGAAGGGGATCACCCCCTCCCACACCCATTTGTGATGATATTGCCTGCTGACAACGTCCCACCACCAACCAGATAATGACAATTCATAAATTTAAAGGCGAACTGACACACAATGATCTCATAAAGTCCCGCAAAAGTAAACCAATAAAACAGCAATACACAACAAACAAGACGTATAAAATACACATATATCAGTTTCAATAAAGTCGATTTTATTTTCATCGAAAGTGTCAACTAACCCTCCATATTATGCTCGTCCGTATTCAAGTCTAGGGCAGTTTCCCCCTGGGCAATTACCCTGGACCCTTCCCTGGCCCTATTCCTAAGCATAATCCTGAACCTAATCCCAACCCTAACCCAACTCCTAACTCTTAACCTAACCCTAACCCTTATTGTTATTCTAGTCTTACCACTAACCAGAATTTAGCCGGGGGGTAATTGTCCTGGGGGGGGGGGGGGGGGGTAATTGCCCTGATACTCTGTATTCATGTACAGTGCCTAATGTTTATTTCTTTGTTTGTTTCATTTCCATCGAAGAAGATGGCTGGATAACCCATATTCAGCTGCAATAGCTGGTCTTTCATAATGGGGTCCAGTTGTTAAACACCCTGCTCTTTGCGATGAATGAATGAAGTTGGACCTTTTACGTGCATGAGTGTGACTCTCTCACACATGGGACCGCCATTACTATGTCCAATCCGAGGGACATGTGCCTGTATATTCATTTTCGCTGAGCGTGGGTGCAAATTTTCAATGAACAGGTGGACCTCTACCGCAAAATAAATAACCATCATATATAATCCCAATATATCCAAAGCCACATGCGTACACGGCCCCCAACTAACTAAATTCAGGACTTCTTTTAAATCGAATGCAGTTATTTGGCACATGGTTGCCTATTTACGATTTTGGAATATCCGACGAAATTCCGTCGCCAGCTTGAGAAGAATTTGAATGCCCCGACAGTGAATTTGAATGCTCGGATAGTGAATTCGAATGACCGGATTTTGAATTTGATTGCTGATTCACTACTGCGAGCGTGGAATGCGTGAAATCGAATGCTCGGAATAGGAACATAAACGGCAAAGGTATGAAATTGACCGGGAACACCTATAATAAATCTTACAGGCAAATTGTTTGATACTCTACATCAAACTATACTGCTACCTTTAACAAGTGGAATTCTGTCAAGTAGATAAAACACGCAAAAACAGGTATCAAATTGCACCATTTACGACTTCAAAATGCAAAAATTTCTCACGTGGGAGGGGGGACACCCCCCCCCCCACTCTCTCCTCCTCTCTTCCCCTCCCGCTTGCTCGCTCCGCTCACTCGTTCATGATATTCACTGTAACAATAATACAAGAAGTTTGATTGAATGATACAATTTTAGGCAAATTGAACATGATAATCTACATCAAAATATACTGCCACCTTCAATAAGTGGGACTGTTTCTTGCCGATGAAACACGAAACACATTCATCAAACTGCGCAATTTTTTACAAAGCGAAATGCAAAAAGTTCTCACCGTGGAAGGGGGAAAACTCTCCTCCCACAACCTCTCCCTCCCCCCTCCTCTCGCTCGCTCCGCTCGCTCGGGTTCGATCGCGTTAATGATATTCAGCGTAATAATTGATACCGACAAATATCTAAATAATACATTTTTATAGGCGAATTGTTTAATAAACGGCTCGGGTTCGATCGAGTTCATGATATTCAGTGTAAGAATTTAATAAAAGAAGTTTAATTAAATGATACAATTTGAATTGAATGACACACCCTCCCCCCCCCCCCCCGCTCCCTCCGATTGCTCGGGTTTGGTCGCGTTCATGATATTCAGTGTAATAATTTATACAAGAAGTTTATTTAAATGAAAAAAATTTGAGCAAAACACGCAAAGCATGCATTAAATTGCACCATTTACAACATCGAAAGCAAAAAGTTCTCATCTTGTGAGAGGGAACACAACCCACCTACTACCTCCCCCCCCCCCACCCCTCCCCTCACAAGCTCCGGTCGCTCGGGTTCGATCGCGGTCATGATATTCAGCGTAATAATTATTTCTAGAAGTTTATTTTAATAATACATATTATAGGCAAATTGTTTAATAATCTGCATCAAAATATAATTCTACCTTTAACAAGTTGAATTCTGTCAAGTAGATGAAACACGCAAAAGCGTGTATCAAATTGGACCATTTACGACTTCAAAATGCAAAAAGTTCTTACCATGGGAGGGGAACATCCCCCCCCCCCCCACTCGCTCGCTCCGCTCGTTCGGGTTCGGTGGCGTTCATATATTCAGTGTAAGAATTAATAGAAGAACTATATTCCATTGATACAGTTTTATAGCGAAATTGTTTAATAATAATTGACATCAAAATATACTACCTTATACAAGTGGGACTGTTTCAAGTATACAAAACGCGCAAAACTTGCATTGAATTGCACCATTACATAAAATCCCAAAACTTCTCACCGTGGCAGCGGGACACCCCCTCCCCTCCCCCCCCCCCCCCCCCGCTTGCTCCGCTCGCTCGGCCTCGGTCCCGTTCATGGTATTCAGTGTAATGATTAATACAAGAAATTTACTTAAGTGATACAATTTTATAGGCAAAATTGTTCTATGATAATCTCCATCAAAATTTACTGCTACTTTAGACATGTGGGACTGTTTCAATTCAATAAAATGCGGAAGAAAGTATCAAATCGCACAATTTACAACATAAAAATGAAAAAAAAAAAAATCTAACCGTTTGAGGGGACACCCCTCTCCCACACCCTCCCTATTCAGGACGATACTACGTTTTTAAAAGATTGGGGGAGGTCGAAATCGCCTGTCAGTCAAGAAGAAAGAAAATCATAAGAAAATAGTAACAACAACAAAAAGTCTAATTACTTGTAAGGTCTGACCAGGAAAAAAAATAAACAAACAAATAAATTAAAAAAACAAGCAAAAACAACAAAAATTATTCATGTTTTCGCTGCCACTTCCCACCCACTTTATATTTCTTGCAAAAGAGTGCAGAGGATGCAAACATTCGATCCCTGTGAAGTATGCGTGTGTGTGTGTGTGTGGGGGGGGGGGGGGGCAGCCCCCCCCCCCCCCCCCTCTCCCCGGCTTCGTTGGTCCGGTTATGAGCTTGTAATCGTGGTGATGTTGACTATCGCCGTTCATCCTCCACCCCTCAGTACGGATTTACGCCGTTATCTATAAGTTTTTTTTTTCCTACTTTCCCTACAAATTGTCTATCAAACAATAACAGTAGAGACGCCACCCCTTTTTAATATAATCATTTTATGAATATCATATAGCGTGATATGCCTTAGTCAACGTATAAGTAAACCTAGGTAGCATTTTCTTTTCAATCCTTACTCTACCTATTGCAATTTTCATGATACTTTACTCTTTTTTTTCGGGCCAATAAAGTTCAATGTTTGTTCAACCAAATCAGAAAGGAAAGCCGATCGTTGTGTTTTTGTGGGTTTGTTTGTTTGCTTGCTTGTTACTCGTTTTAGCTGATCCGTGAAAGATCATGGATATCTTTGCTTTGGTGTTTGTATAGGGCGTTTACCAAACAAAATATAATGATAATTGATTGTTTTAATCGTTTAAATATTACATACCATAGGGACCCCCCAGAGATCTGCTTCGGCGAACCTTTCACAGAAAACACTCAATCTACTCCAACGACAATGTATGCTCCTGATATTCAGCGTATGTATAATAAATGACATTACTCTTCTTTCAGTTGTTCCTCTTTGTATAGTGCAAAAGAAAATTTAATAACGTATTCTATTTGTTCATTTTAAGATATTTTTCAAGGCAGTAATAACCACAAGTCATGAAATGATACAATCTACTGCCTTACACATTGAGATTACAAGACTTTCAAATGTGCTATTTGTCTTGTATATGAGAAATGAAGTTGAAAACAGTGCGTTTATAACACCTTAAACCGCTCGGCCACGGAGACGTCAAGGCGGTTCAGGCAGACCCAAGCTCAATTACTCGACGGACTAACCTTTCAACTCTTTATGGGCATGTTCCTTTCTTTTTTATGAATAACAACCAGCCGCGTGCCTGAGCTTAATCTTGTAATGAGATTCAGGTACCAGTGAATTAATCTAAATAATGTTTTGTGAAAGAAATCACCACAACATCCATCTTCCTGTCTTCTCCTGAATTAATTTTGCATACGTGAGATATGAGAAAGGAAGAAGAAAGTATTGTGTAGCTTTGAAATTATTCGTTTCACTGTTTCTCCTTTTTGGAAAAGTGCAAGAGTTGAGAAGTTGGTCTTCGCCGGAAACCAAACCAGGGTCTTTGGAACTGAACGCCAACGACTAAACCGGGTAGCTGAGCTTGTATCTCCCTGAACCGCTGCCTGTGACGTCTCCGTCGGCGAGCGGGATCCATGCCAAAGACTCAGGTTCGATTTCCGGCGAAGACTAACTTTTGAACTCTTGCACTTTTCCGATAAGGGGGAACAGTGAGAGGAATGATGATGTCAAAGCTGCTACGCACGGTTTTCCCTTTCCTTTCTCATAATATATATAATATATATATATATATATATATATACATATAATTATATATATATATATATATATATATGAATATTGTAATCATGTTGTGACTGTTCCTTTCTTATTTTGTTTGTTTGTTTTGCTTTTTTTTTTCTCCTTTTGTCTTTTCATGAGACGTTTGCCAAAACGGCATGTAATGATGATTGATTGTTTTAATCGTCAAAACGTTACATACCTAGGGACCTCTCAGAGATCAACTTCGGCGAACCGTGCCACAGAAAAGACAACAAAGAATATCCAAAAGGCAGTGTATGCTCCTGATATCAACCGTAGGTATCATGGCGGACTGTTTCCTTCTAGTAGTTTTTCTTAGTATTGCACACACACACACACACACACAAACACACACACACACACACAAATGAATAATGCATTGTGTGTGTTTTTTTAAGGATATGAGACTTTTTATATCTGTCAATAAATTATTATTCATAAACTATTGAAATGTGATGCATCACATATTGGAATACAAAACTTTCATTTCTCTCTCTCTCTCTCTATATATATATTATATATATATATATATATATATATATATATATATATATATACAATATACATAACATACGGTTTGTTGGATATACACTGTATCATTTGCCTTTAGAATGGAGGGTCCGAGTTTAAATCCTGTCAAATTCTGTTTGATATGATGATTCCCCGATGATATCCCTCTCAACTCAATTGCAAATTTTATATAAGTGAAATATATATATATATATATATATATATATATATAGGGACGGAGAGAGAGAGAGAGAGAGAGACTGAGAGGGCGCGGGAGGGAAAGATGGTGTGATGTTACTAAATTTCTATTCGTATCATATGCAAATACCAAAAGGGGGGGGGGGGGATTCCGACGGTTTGTGTACAAAGTTGATGTCATGAAATATCCCATGTCACGTATATTGTGTTTGTTAAAGTCTTTTCACTAGGCCGTACCATGGAAAAAGCAAAAACTGTAACCACTCAAACTACACCAAAGACGGAGTGTCCAACTGATGGTAAGTTGTTGTTGTTGTTGTTGTTGTTTTTTGTCTGATAAAAAATACAAACAGAAACTCATGTTTCTGCATAATTCAAACACTTTGGGATCATAAAACGAGTAGAGAATAATCTGCTGTTGTCACTGTGGGTTTGTTTTTCTTTAAAGGTGATGGCTAGTAACTGGTCAGTGGGAATCAGTGGGAATGCTGGAGGATGATTCTTCCAATCCTTGTTTGTGGGATTCATTTAAGAGTACATTACTCAGCCTTGCTACGACATAATAAAAGACATCGAAAACCAAATCTGCGGTTATGGTGGTTTAATCGTGGAAGCAATAAGTTATATAATCCATACAATCGAATGACAACGTGCTTATCCATAATAACGAGTTCGATCATGTCTTATACATCTTGCATATACATTTTGATTTGTTGAGAACTTCTTTCACCATTCCGTACACTATTAGTACACTTTCACAGCATTATACATCCCGAGATGAAGGGGTTTATAGCCCCTGTGACAGACAAGGGCCCTTAATTCATTTAGTAAACCAATGTTACTCGACTGGTATATCAAGCGAAAGCAAAGCCACCCGTAAAAGTCCATCTGCCCCGCCGCACCGATAGCGAAATTGGCAGGAAATAAAACCCAAACACCTATTCTGGTCGCTGTGCGGCACATATACCAAGTCCGATCCTTTGCGTCCACGCCTTGAAGCAGTCACCGACCAGCGCGACTGCCCCAAGACTCGCATATTTACGGAGGGCTTAGACAACAATCCATCCTCGTGGTACTAAGGTCAGCCTGCTTCGCTACTCGCCGGTAAATAGAATTGCATCCAAAAGTATGTTACCAGAACAAAGCCCCCCCCCCCTCTCCACCTCGAGAGGAATGAAATTATGAACACGTCAAACTGTTCTTTAAAGCAGATGTTATCCTATAGCGGCTTAATTTTATCAAAATACAGCCGCAAAGTGTGGCAACCCCAAGCAGGGGCGAAAAACCAGGAAAAAACCCTTCAGCTTTTCTCAACCACCATTATTATGAAGGGAAAATGTCGCCGGAAAATTCCCTTGCGGTCCACCTGCGCGGTGCAGCCAAGCTACGCTCTTGAGAATGGCCACACTATTACACTGTTACCTTACAACCCACGCCTCCCCGATACCCATTCCAATATTGTTATCATTATTCCATACATCCGTCTCCATCTAAGTCAAAACGTCCATTACGACATACGTATCCTCGGATAGCCAATGCAACCCACCAAGACCGTATAGAAATACGTAAGTAAACTTGCCCCCTATGTACTTTGATATGAACTATCGAAACACCAATAAGAGATGATATGCCAATCCCAAAAATGCAGGAGGCGGACGGGGAGGAGGTGGGTTTTCGAATTAGTTCAATGTGTAAGACCATGCACGAAATCCAATAGTAGGAGCCTCCTCAATTACTACCAGCTACTTCCACGACAAACCACCATCGAATGACGCTACCTATATAAGTGATTTCTTTACGGCGTGAGCTTACCCCCGCAAACGAGAGGGGCAGCAAGGGCAAGGGTCACCTGTTGCGTAATCCCCCTGCCCTATATCTGCCCTGCAACATCGCTACAGTATCCTTCAAGAGTAGTTTTAATTGTTTTAACTTCCTTGTAGTCCGTTAAAACGCATTACTCCTCGCTACGACACAATAAAAAGACATCGAAAACCAAATCTGCGGTTATGGTGGTTTTGTCGTGGAAGCAATAATTTATATAATCCATACAATCGAATGACAACGTGCTTATCCATAATAACGAGTTCGATCATGTCTTATACATCTTGCATATACGTTTTGATTTAGTGAGAAATTCTTACACCATTCCAAACACGTACAATATTAACACACTTTCACAGCATCATACATCCCGAGATGAAGGGGGTTTATAGCCCCTGTGACAGACAAGGGCCCTTAATTCATTATAGTAAACCAATGTTACTCGACTGGTATATCAAGCGAAAGCAAAGACACCCGTAAAAGTCCATCTGCCCCGCCGCACTGATAGCGAAATTGGCAGGAAATAAAACCCAAACACCTGTTCTAGTCGCATTAACATGTGCTTCATGAGGACACATATACCAACTCCGATCCTTTGCGTCCACGCCTTGAAGCAGTCACCGACCAGCGCGACTGCCCCAAGACTCGCATATTTACGGAGGGCTTAGACAACAATCCATCCTCATGGTACTAAGGTCAGCCTGTTTCGCTACTCGCCGGTAAATAGAATTGCATCCAAAAGTATGTTACCAGAACAAAGCCCCCTTCACCTCGACAGGAATATAATTATGAACTCTTCAAACTGTACTTAAAGCAGATGTTATCCTATAGCGGCTTAATTTCATCAAAATACGGCCAAACGGACCCCCAGGGTCCGCGCCATAGGATAACAGAGTCACCGAGAACCGTAAGGACATCATTATCTCCAATCAACAGACCGATGGAGCAGCTCCGTTATAATCCCCTAAACTCATACACAACTAATCAAGACACTACTAGAGCATGCCCACTACCCCCAGACTAGTATAATTATAACATATACAACCTACAATAGTGGAACATGAATGTACACGGCCGAATAATAATCCAGATGGCACAACACTGACGGGCCGCTCCGTTACCAATGTGTATCATAATTCTAATTTATTTACTTACTTACTAATGTATTCACTTATGTACCTATTTAGTTGTATTCTATGCCAATAGAGTTAGCAATATTATTTTAGAACGGTTGGCCACAATAATGTTAAACTGTGTCTTGAAGGGCCCTATCAAGGGAATGTATGAGACAAGGTAAAACAGTCAACTATGTAAACCCGAATAACGCGGAAAAGAGGAAGCAGAACCTATAATCCTGCGGGGAACCGGCTTCTGTCGAAAGTCGATGCCATGTCCTGTTTGGGTCCATTTAAGAATAGTGTTCCCTGCCGCTAAATACACCTGTGCTCCAGCCCATGGCAGACGTAATAATGACGCGAGAATATTGCCTGATTTTCATTTTTTTTTTTGCTTGTCTGTTTGTTTGTTCGTATGTATCGTGCTTTAATCCATTTGGAACAATGTATAACACATTGATCAGGCAGTTCGAGATCGGTAGTGGGATTGCCTGACAGCGACTACCAAGGAATGATAGGATAAAGTTGCCCCGGGTTGAAACGCGACACTATAAAAGTCGAAGATTCTGACCTCACGTGTAAACCGAGCCAACCAGGCAGCAACCCGAAGGTGGAGATGCTAATAAACTTATCATTATGCATGTCCGAACGAGTCCCAGCAGGAAGCCTGAGCCCGCTTCGTCGCTCCCCTGAAAGGGATCGTACAGTTTTGGTTGAGACCTAATTTCAGGTTTCTAACATTATTTGTTGAGATAATGAGAAACCTCTTATGAAATATGAAAGAGCACGTAATTTTATGAGGAATTCAATGTTTGTTTGATGAGAATTGGTTTTGAAATGGATGAGATATTCAAATAAGAGCGATTCTAATAAAGTGTGAGACCCATACTTTATTACGATCGCTTTGTTTTACTTTGTTTTTGGATGTTTCAGCCATTCCAAACCCGATTTTCATCAAATAAACTTTGAATTCCTCTTAAAATGGTACGCTCTGTACTACATCATAAGTGTTTTCTTGGTATCTCGCAAAAAAAAATTAAAAGCCTAATTCTCATCTCTACCAATACTGTATCATCCCTTTAATCCCCGTCTGCGATCACTCTTACGCCTGCATTGTGAGAAGAGAGAAAGAGAAAAAGAGCCGAGAAGCGCGGTATCCGAAATGGAAATGGGGGGGGGGGGAGGCTAACTTGGCATAAAAACAAACTTTGTTGCCCTATTTGTACTTTTACGGATGTAAGACAGCGTTTGGCAACTGTAATGCACTGGCATATTGATAACTCTCAGTTTACAATAATAAAGATTGGGTAGCCCTTATCGCAACCTGAAACAAATAATTAAAGCTAATCATTCACAAGAGTTAAGAACATCCAGCTTTCAAAAAGATTGATAAAAACTTATTACCGCTTTTAAACCAAAACTGTACTTGGGTTGTAATCCCCGAAACGCTCAATCAGCGCCACAGTAATGTGTGCTATTTAGAGAAAATCTTATCAATTCGGATGTAGCGCCTGAATGTATTAGACGACCACCGGCCCATGCCTTTAATCCTTGCATCCGGAATGCCTGCCGTGGCAGCTGACGTGGCCGCTCCAATACGTACGGAACGAATGAGAAGAAAATAGCGCGACTGAGAGGCGTACGCACTCGACGCAGCGCTTTAATATGTTATTGAAATCCTTCCTAACTAGGGGAGCCCCGTCATAACGCACGAAGAAAGCTTCGCTACCACGTGGACGCACAGCCACGTAAGCACTAGCGGCGGCCACTGGACATAAGCTCTTGGATTCGTTGCTAGGCAAGATTAAACAACCGGCACCCCCATGGTCAGTTTTGGAAGAACGGAGGTGTAGCTACATCGTTGTTTTGCCGCTGTGCAGGCAAACGTCAATCAATCTGAGAGTGGGGTGTGGTTTCGGGCGCGGACGGTAAATTCCCCAACCCAGAGAAACGCAAAGAAAGCTACTAGGAAAGCAGTTCGAAACAGCAGCACGTCGAATGACGAAGCGCACACGTGTGGGAGAGCCACAATCATGCGACTTAATATGGGCAAGGTGATCGGGCAGCGCACGTCTCTGGAGATGCGACCACGTTTGCTGCCGTCCAGTGCTACACAACGTAAATAATTACCCCGCGTAGTAATTCCAATTACGACGCGACGCAAATAATTACGCTGTGTTGTAAATAATTACAACACGACGTAATTCCGAATTACTGCTCAACGACTAACGCAGCGAATTAACGTAGCGACGTTAAATCAACCAATGGGATCGTTCGTAATAGCGTGTGAAAAAAAAAAAAAAAAAACAGGTAGTGAAGCGCATGCAATCCGCTCACTGCGTGCTGGTGGAAACCGGAGCTGACTATACAGCAGGGAGGTGGAAGTTCCTTTCCACCTCCCTGCTATACAGCTAGCCATATGCCATTTCGTTGACAGTACAATCCTATGAAATGTTTATAACCTAAATTATTGGGCCTACATTGTATCAGAAATATATGTATTCAAGGTATACCAGCTAACCAAGTGCTCTGTACTGACAAATATGCTGTAGGAAATGAGTGTCTAGCCCTTTCGCACGTGCACCGTGATGCATCACTGAGCAATTAACGAACGATCCCATTGGTTGATTTAACTTCGCCACGCTAATTCGCTGCGTTAGTCGTTGAGCATTAATTCGGAATTACGTCGTGTCGTAATTATTTACAACACAGCGTAATTATTATTTGGGTCGTGTCGTAATTGGAATTACTACACGACGTAATTATTTACGTTGTGTAGCATTAGGAATTGCAACGCGCCACTAATTCGTTTAATGTCGTGACATGAAGTCGTTGAGCAGTAATTCGGAATTACAGTATACGTTGTGTTGTAATTCAAATTGTTACGCGACGAAAATAATTACCTCGCGTAGTCATTCGAATTATGACGCGTAGTAATTCGAATTTTTTTCCGTAACCCTAACGCGTCAAAATTGCCAGTTGTGTCACTTGAGCAAAGACTATCAGTGTACTGGCTGGTTTTGTACGCATGCGCTTGGACTTGCGTTATGCATACTGTACTGCTATACAGTATGTACACATATACCAGTGGCATGGTCGTCTGCTGACACAGAATCAGATTCGAATGTGAATGGCACGCCCTTCAAACATAACAACGGGTTTGTGAGTAGGTGTGCGCGCGCGCGCGCGCGTGTGTGTGTGTGTGTGCGTGTGTGTGTGTGTATGTGTGTGTGCGTGTGTGTGTGTGTGTGTTTAAAAAAGAAAGTGATTCAGTAGCACAAGTGTGTGCGTAAGGCAGGTATGGATTGGCTTGAAGTTACTAAGTAATCAGAAAGCCTTTTCTGAGATATTCATGCAGAATTCTACGTCAAGTAATACGCTACGCATGGCATGATTTGTATAGGTCTATATTGTACTGTGTGTAAGAAAAAAATATGATTTAGAAGCACGAGAGATAAGAATTCAGCTGCTTATTTTTGTTCAAATTAATTTCATTGTAAACATGGGCCTGATACCGATGAAATTCTAATAAAGAATATCATTCTTTTAAACAAGTTTTTTTGGTGTATTATTCTGTTCGCACTGCAAGTATACACTCAACAGTTACACGTTCCCATTAATCGAAGTTCCAGAGGAAAATGAGAAGTGAGGACACAAGTCGTACACGGTAAATTGGAGCTTTATTCGAAGACGTTTCACATGAGCAAGCCGTTTACCAAGTATATCATTTTACAAAACTCAGCACTCGGTATATCGTGTACAACATAAGCAGGGAGGTGACTCATCTTGCTGGTATATTAGCAGGGAGGTGAGACTAAAATTCTCTCACCTCCCTGGTACACGGGAGGGTGCCTTTTTCAATCAAAGTTACAAATCCCTGATCACTTTCACTGACAGCGATCACTTGTGTTCAGATTATTTATGGGCTGCCTTACGCGGCAGCCTCAAAAGTGGAGTGAGCGTCAGGTGGTGTCCGTTGACAAGCCACGAGTGATTTTATTTTTATTTATTTATTTATTTCTTTTTTTTTTGGTGGGGGGGGGGGATAGGATAATAGTGCTGCTTGATATAATGATGTGTACATAGGCTGTGAGGTAAAAGAAATTTCATTTCAATTCAATTCAATTCGATTTTATTGTCCGTTTCTGGAAATGTGTTTTGTTAGCATGCATACAAGTTACATCGATACATACAATATACAGAGCACACGTTTAACATGGATACATAGACGTGATAAACACGCAAGAGATATACAGCAATACAATGTCAATGTCATTGTCAGAAATATAACATTAAAGAAATATTAATCTGCATAAATCAGCGTTGTGTTGGGTGTGGTGTGCATTAACATACACAAGTGTGCAAACATGTCAGATTTATTAGATTTATAATAACTATATAAAACTTTTAAACAATATAAATTAATACATCTTTACGTCTAAATAAGTGATGGTATATATAAAAATCTCGAAGGCTATTTATGTGCGTGTGTGTGCGTGTATATGTATACGTGTGTGAACGTACAAAAATGTAAGTCTATGATTTTTGACAAAACCGTATAAATTACATTCATACGATTGTTCTTTTGTTTTTGTTTTACAACAGCTGAGATACTGTATGATATAGTAATTTGCTAGTCAACTGTAAGGATGGCGTTAACAGCTGTCTGTGAAGGGTTAGTGTATAGGATCGCATTTGTATAAAATCAAAAATCTACGGTTTAAAGATGTTAAAAACAATGACAATATTCAGTGAAACATTGTGCCAACATCGATCCATGTGACGTTTACATGAATGGTTAGTCCAGCGTGGCACGACATAACTGTGTGCATGTATAAGGTTGATTAGGTTGATTAGGTGTGTCTTTAGAATCCCTTTTTCATTTCTGAAAAACCTTGTCCACACTCTTCACTTTCAACACTAATAACTTTTGAAAGGATAGTGCTACTGCTTTGAAAGTTGGCATTGATTATAGACAGAATGTGTTAATGAGGCATGCTTAATTTCAGTTTAACCTGATAATCCCTTCATTGTTGTTACTCTGGTGGTTTACTTCCTGTTTTTTGTCCCATTCATCGCACAGCCAGCACGGTTTGGTAAAGATTAAGCGCTTGAATACACAGTGTACTTCAGAGCCTCTTTTCTCAGTTCACACTTTTCCTGAGTTTGTGCTTTCTTTCCAATATATAGATAGGTTAGGAGAGTCCATTTGATGTGAGTTATACATCACTTTAAAGCTTAAAGTCTGCTCTTTCAGAATATGGTCTTCACTAAAAATTCATGTCTGACGACTTTTTTTTTTTTTTTTTTGAGGTGCAGGGTCACATATAATAAAGAAGTTATATGGGGGGGGGGCACAATGTGCCCCCCTTGGGCCTGGAAGGGGTCAAAATAGCTTGGGCTTTATAGGGTTAAACCGATGGCAGAAAGTCGTATTTCTGCTCAAATGGATGACGTCTAAAAGACGATATATTTGTGACGTCTTTCTGACGTCTGGGTTGTCATACAAAGACGTCATAAAGACGTGTAAATTACTAATTTAAAGACGAGACTGACGTTAAAAAAAATCTTTTAGACGAAAATAAACAAAGATACTGGACGTCATATAAACGTTTCAAACTGACGTCAATGTGTCGTATTTTTGCTCAAATGGAAGTTGTCCAAAAGACGTCATAGGTGGTCATATAAGAGTCGCCTTAATGACGTGTAAATCACAATTCTAAAGACAAGATGTACGTCAGAACGTCATGAGCACGTCGTTTACACGTGAATTCATTACTTTTTAACGTATATTGGAAAAGAAAACAAGGAATACATCTGAAAGACGCCTTTTCTTCAAGAACAAGGGGAATGGACGTGATTTTGACGTCTACCACCTATTCATATATAGTTGCTAGCACTTTTGTATCACGTTTAAGGGGAAAAATTTGTAATGCTTTATGGCATGGTTACTAAACTAGGTCACAGCAGGCTCAATCTTGAAATATATAAATATGTGTTCATAAAACACGCTGAAGTTTGAATATCAAACATTTTTTAACAATAGAGTGCACAATTTCTGACACTTTCATGATTATGACCAGAATGTTTACTTTTTCAGACGTGAACGACCAGCTGTGACCTCGCTTTCATTTTCTTTCAGAATAACTCTTGATTATCATACTTTTTTACGTTAGCATACACAAAACTTTGCAAGTAACGATATACTGCACACTTACCAGACCCACACAAACACACATTGCACGCACTCGCACATACACACAAAGACACACACACAAAGTGCATGGAAGGTGCAATCGCTGCACTTTCAGGCGCCCGCCCTCGAGTTTTCGGTGCAAAGAAAACACACACACACACACACACACACACACATTGCAACATTGCTCATAGATTCCGTACTTTCGTTCAGGCTTGGTATGGAGCTATATAGGTGACCATAATATGATGGCTATATTCGTTTAAACGTATATCAGTTTCCTATAAATGCATATTATAAAAACGCGTAAGTAGCGTCTGTGACTCTGAACAGATGCTTGATGTTCGAACTTAATGAAAAGATCTTAGATTTGGCTAATATCGGGTAGATTAATTTTCTTTTGGTTATCCTTCACCATTAGAATAAATGAAATTAATTTGTGCCAAATAACAACACATTATAAAACGATCATTTCAAGTCACTTCGACAAATGTGTTTTATTTCATAAACTCATGAACCCACCTGGGAATCTGATACCAGTTAATGCCAGGTGATTGTTTCTATAATATATCGCTCATGAAGTTTCATAAAAAGTTACGAGTATAACAAGAACTCGAGTTTTGGAGCGCGCTCGGTAACCAGGTAACATGTGTGAATGCGGCTAGTGTTCTTACACCGAACAAACAAACAAACAAACCAGTGTTTTGATATCCAATCATTATCTCATTTCATTGAATCGACTTACAATAAGGGTGCTAGGCCATGTGGGCATTGAAGGGAGGGATCGAGTAGGATATATTGATAGTCGCAATACTTATTTAGACTGATGATAATGATGAAGCTGAAAATATGCAAGAGATTTTGTTGTTGATGTTGTTGATGGATTGGTGACATGAAAAAAATATTGATAGTATAATATGGTGGAGGATAGATTGCTTGTGGTGATATGTATGCGATGGTAATACGATTAGCAATCATGGTGATGATGATGATGATGATAAGATGATATCCAGTTTTGAAATGATAGTAATGATGTTTATGGTCGATCCCACAGAAATCTTTTCTGTGATCGATCCCTCCGTTTTATAATCTAATTGATGCAATGATAATAGTGATGATTGCTTGATATTAAAGAAAACCAAAACCCAAAAGAGCAATATGGATTGAGTGAACGCAGCAACATTAGTAAAAGTTTGAGGAAAATCCGACAATCGATGCAAAAATTATTCATTTTTCTAGTTTTGGTGTTGTAATCACTGGATAAGGAGACTACTAGAGTCCATGACGTCATGTGTGGACAACAATGTAAAGAAAACATGAAGAGAATTCCACAAAGAAATCATTTTTCATGAAAATTACACATTCCATCAACTTAATTGATACTGACATAAGTTATTCTAAAGGCAGTAATCATTCACCCTACTTTCTGAAAGCGTTTTTATAGTCAAATGTTCTTTCCTTACGCAAGAAAAGTGAAAACATGTTTTATGATTTTCTTTATTATTTTCTTTATGTTGTTGTCCACACATGATATCATGAACTTAAGTATCCCCTTATCCAGTTGTACCAACATCAAAACGTTGAAAATGCATAACTTTTCCATCTTTTACAATATTGTGCGATTTTCCTTTAACTGTCACTGATGTGTTTTACTAATGTTGCTGCTTTCACTCAATCCACATTTCTCTTTGGGTTTGGGTTTCCTTCACTAATGGTCGTTTTGGTAGAGGTAACGAGGCACTTGATGAGGAGAACTATAGGGTTGGCAATGATAAAATGAACATCCAAATATATAGACCTATATATTTATATTGATAGATCAATTCAAACCGTACGTGATATTAGAATTTTAAATGAAAATGAGTTGCTGTTTGCTTTATAAATGCTGTTTAAAATGCCTTTATAAAGCTGATTGAATTAATATATCAATATAGAGATTTTATCGATCGAAATCAATGACTCTCCCCCAGCTTCTCTTCCCTCCCCCATCTTGATCTTGGATGTTAGTGCATGTGCATTTAATCATTATCTTGATCTACATGAACCTGAACTAAAAAGAAGCCTGCTACGCCTTTCTGAATCATTCTTTTTTAAAGCACAATCATCGTGAGATTGGAGAAGTATAAACCCAAATTAACCAAGTAGCGTATACATGTTATCCAATTAGACATAATGCCCACTTCGAATCTGATTCTGCGTGGCTTAATAAACTTGATCAATGTTAACAATAGCAATTGCTGCAGTTGTACGCCTATATAGGCCTATATAAAACTTATACTCCATTCCAAGCTTAGATCTCCAATTTACTTTTGCAAGATATTGATGAAAACTTCGAGTTTGCATCTTGTACTCCATGACTGAATTTCTCTTTTCTAATGTTTTCATCGAGACGCCCAGTGCTTAGAAACATTGTAATAAGCGCTTTATAAATGATATGTATTATTATCATTAACAACGCAAGTATTGCGAGACAAAAGGAAAAGTGTCAGCAGACGGCGAACAAAACCACAGGAATACCAGTAGTGTAAGCAGACGGCAAAGCAGAACGCGATGCCGATGGCGAAGTGGAAACACACACGCGCACACACACACACACACACACACACACACGAAGCCGTTGTTATGACAGTTCACAAGGCGGCGTGCCATTCTCACATTTTAATCTGATTCTGTCGTTAGCAGACGACCATGGTACTGTACGTATAAGAAAAAGCAACACAAGTATCGCAACCAACTGGTTCTCTGATAGTCTTTGCTCAAGTGCCACAATTGGCAATTTCGACGCGTTAGGGTTACGGGAAAAAAAATAAAAATAAATCGCGCCCCGCGATATAGGTGACCAACGTGGCAGCTGCGTAACCGTTAAGGCTGCGTTCACATAGAAGTATATTATTCGGGTGTTCGGGGCTCGTTTTCGAGGGCACGCGAATAGCTTCAATCGAACGATAGGATATCCTAACACCGGTTCACATAAGAGGGCACTATTCGAAAGTACCGAATAGCATAGAATAGTATAGCATAGTGGGAATCGAGCTTGTTCGATTTTCTTGCAAAGTATACAGTCTTTCGTTTATGAAATAATGACAATTTTGGTCTGAATTTGCCCTTTAGCAAAAATAAGCATGTAGATTGACATTCTGATGCCGTTTAGAAATTGTTAATAAGATTTGCTGGGATGTAGGAGGAAGAAATCCTCACTGCATGGGGTGGTGAGTTGACGTTGCGGGTGATGGTGTACTTGGTGCCCGAATAGCGAATAGCGAATAGCGAATACCGTATACTTCTATGTGAACGCAGCCTAAGGGACAGGTAGGTTATAAATTGCACAATCTGCTCGAGCGTAGGGTTTCGAAGTTCAATGTGTAAGAGCATGCACGAAATCAAATAGTAGGAGCCGCCTCAATTACTACCTACTTCCACGACAAACCACCATCGAATGACGCTACTTAAGCGATTTCTTCACGCGTGCGCTTACCCCCGCAAACGAGAGGGGCAGCAAGGGCAGGGGTCACCTGTTGGGTAATCCCCCCCCCCCCCCTCCTGCCCTATATCTGCCCGGCAACATCGCTACAGTGTCCTTCAAGAGTAAATTGTTTTAACTTCCTTGCAGTCCGTTAAAATGCATTATATAATTATCTATTGTTGTGTGAAAATTATTTGCTTCAGAATGGTCTCCTATTCAAGTAATGTGCAGTTTAATGTTTCCAGGTTAGCGTGCCTGGTCAGTGACGGGGCATTAATCTGCACATTACTCGAATATGAGAGCGTTCTGAAGTAAATAATTTTCACACAACAGTAGATATATAATGTACTCTTAAATGAATCCCACAAGGATTGGAACAATCATCCCTCAGCATTACCACTGATTTCCACTGATCGGTTACTAGCCATCCCCTTTAATCTTTCACGAACATACAGGTGTACTGGAAAAGAGTAGTGTGTTTATATGTATGTATCTTAGGCTCTATTTCATATGAAACAAACATAACTAACAAAATCTTCGATTTCAACTCTGATAACTTTAAATGAAAGAAACAAAAATGATGCTACTGTCGAGATAAAGCTGGTATTAACCAGGAAATGAACGTGATTAGTAGGTGTGAACAATTTAAGCTTATTGTGATAATTCCTTTGTAGTGGTTGACAGAAACTGTATTTCTTTTTTCTATCCTATGCTAGCAGGATAAAAACAGAGAATAGTGAAATAAAACACTTTTTGAGACGATGTACGTTGTATTCCATTGTTTGATTGATTTAATCAAGGAGGTTCTAGAGAATGGAGTCACAACCGTCTTATTTCCTTTGCTGGATGTTCGAAGCCGCCGCTCAAAAATACTTAAAGCATGTGCAAAACAGGATCTGCCGCGCAGATAGGAAGACGATTGACTTGTGTCTCATTGCATAATCACTAGCCACTTTCAAAGGAAGATATTTCTTTGTGATGGTAATTACTCTTCGCTACCCCTTCTTATAAAAGGTAGGTGGTACAGACATGAGGATGCGCGAATAGAAATTGAGCTAAAAATGCTGAAATCAAGAAGAAAATTACTCGACTAGGCATATACGGGCACTAATCTGATATATCTATCAATAAAGAATTATACTTGAAGATTATTCCATATTAGTTTCATTTGTGGAAACTAAGCGGAAAAGTGATAAAACCAGCTTTCCAGGATGGTACAGTTTTAAACATTTTCACATGATACAGCTCAGATTTACACTTTTGCGCAAATTTCTGGACGGAAATGTCTTTTTTTTTACATGCTTTATTATTAATTGAAATTTCATTTCATTTAATAAATAGTTAAGCAAAATATAGCCAAAATTATGACAACGTTCAAAATTAATCTTTAGAATGCTGAGCAAGACGGCGGCAAGGAACATCGATCATCAAAGGCACAAGTGCACCTGTGGAATTCATTTGTACATCAATAGAAGTCTGACAACTGTTTGAATATAACACAGCAAGTTTTAACACCAATGTATAAAACCTCCTTGATTTAATTTATATCGAATCATGCGTTATTTTGAATATTTAGTCTGTTCTGTCAGAATATCTGCACTGACTAAATATGTACCCACTTGGTGGTTTTGTGATGCAGTATCACATATTACACACAGACATACACACCCACAAACGCATATATGTATATATATATATATATATATTATGTGTAGTGTATTTATGACCAACATGTGACCGTGCACCACAAAACGAACAAAAAGTCGCACAAACTGATATTGTGTGAGGACTGAAAATAGGCGAAATGGCTCAACCTAACCGATCTTGACTTTTTCATATTTTCTGGAAGGGCAAGTCCTGTTCTACATTATGCTGAAATGTGGGATCATAACACGGGCAGGAAAGTGTGTTTTTCAGCAGTTTGTCTCGAACATTTTGGTAGAATAGTGTGATTATGTTTTTCCTTAACCCTTTATGTGCCATGTTCGCACGTCAGAATCAGTGGACGGCATGCCAACTTAGCATATTCTGCTGAAACCCACAAACCCGCCCAAACCGATGGATAAATCGTCAAATGCCGCTGTACAATAAAAAAACTTTTCTCGTGCTTTCGCTCGTCTGACATAATAATACCTTGCATTTTATGTGGTGATTGACTATAAAGCGGAGTTCCCTAATAGATTTGCGTGTAAATCCTAAGTTTCTGTTACTGTTTGTGCGTAAAAGGCATGAATGTATATAGAGTAAATGTAGCTACTGGTCATTTCAAAGAAAAACAATTATCGATTTGTCACACAATTTTCATCAAAGCAAAACTTCTCATTTTCCCTACAACTCTGCTCACTACATGTCCTGCTTAGAAGAAATCTGTATAGAAGTAACATAGATCTTTAATACAGAACGTTTTTTTTCAAAGCATCACTACGTTGCAGTCTCAGAATAATGTGGCACAGTGGGGGTTTCAACCATGGCACACAATTTCTTAAAAACCTTGTACACGCTCTTCACTTTTAACCCGTTCCTTCCGCAATTCTCTGAGGGCCTTTAATGCCCCCAAACGCGATTCGTTTTGCCCGTCGACAGAGAGGCAGTCAGATTGGTAATCCACCTGTGTGAAGGCAGTCAAGCGGCACATTGTATCCCCCTTTCCACGGTCAACTACATGTGCCAGTGAACTATGGGAATATCGATCGGGTGCGAGGTATGAACAGAGCGTGCGCTGATGAGCTCACATAATCTTTTGTTCTACACAAAACTAGGTACCTGAATGAGGTGACTGGGATCATCGAACCCAGATATCTAACTGATCTCAGCATTGATCGCTATGTACATGTTCGTACGAGTTTACAACAGAACAGGCAAAAAACTAAATCAGGAAAAAGATACATAATACTGTGAAATACGCATTTTTTCAAACAGAAGGAAAACAAATGCTGATAGAATAAAGTCTGAATTTTTTGTTTTAATCAAATCCACTTTTCTGGGGATTTTAACAGAAAGAAACATGAATTTATGCCACTAAAGCAGGCACTCTTGTCTTCATTTTGGGAACCTGGTACTGTATACCAGGTTCCCGTATTGCTCCCACGGGAACCTGGGCCCCGTTTTATCAAAAGATAAATTTAACGTTAAGTCAAGATAATCTATGATTAACCTCTCAAATCAACTCTAAGTCCACTTAATCTATGATTAACTTCCAAATCAACTTGGAATCCGTTTTATCAAGAGACTCAGATTTGGAATCCACTTTAACTTTCTCCCAAATCAACATACAAGTTTTCTCAACCGCTCCAAATCCATGATAACTTTATAGTTGATGAAATATTAACTCTAACTAGAGACAGTCTAGGTAGACTCAATTGTAAGGCAATAAAGAAGAAAGACGACTGTCACACGTTCCTAGACTAAATGAGGTGTTGTCACAAATGTTTGTCTGTTAACTGCTCACTTTCTGTAACATTAGTTGCGTTTCTTTCATGTAATTATGGTCCTTTCCTAGCATGAAATTCACGATCGACACCATTGCTTACGCGACTGCTGCACGCGACACCCTAGACAGGCAGTCTCAATCCCACCCTGCGCGCCCGGCTCCTCGGCCCGCCCGCCCATCAAGCCATCGCCAGCAAGGTCAATACTAGTAACCGAGTAGCCTAAATAGAACCGCGTCTGTATGCAAAGCATATCTTGCCAAATAACCTATATGCGAGGAAACCAGTGATTTCTGACGTGCCTAGGCCTACGTAGAGCTGGTTCGTCAATAGATTCTAATAAAGAGTTTAGTAGGCCTAGACCTTCTATACAGAAAATAAAGAGTTTAAGACTATAGCACCGAGTACGACAGTAACCAGTGATTTGATAGGCCTAACGTAACGTTGTCGTTTAGGCCTAGGCTAAGTAACGTTACAGCGAGTTGTTTGTACTTACCGTAACACTGCAGACTAGAGTTGCTACTAGGTCTAGAATTTCGACATGTCGACTGGCGATCTATTCCTTACAAAGCCGATCTGCGCCGTAGAGGTAAAAACAAGCTACTGTAGTCACCACACTCTCACTATCCTACACACACAAGACAGACTTGAAACAATGCATATAAACGACCAGTCTTCACCTTGGACAGTCGGTTATACTGTACGTTTAAACGCCATGCCAATGAATACTGTTATAACGTTAGATTTACTGAGATCCTAGATCCTACGTAGTGTGCGAGGTCTTTACGGTACGCGCGTACGCAGATTTTCGTTGAGCTCGAGATGTGCTAGATCTATCGACCTACTCTCTTCAATACAACGCAAAACGGCGTATTTTGCGGTTCTGTTGCAAACATACTTCTAATTCAGCGGCTGTAGCGCTAATAATACGCGTCGCGCTAGCAGGCTATGCTTCCGTGGCCATGGCAAACAATCATGTTTTTGTTGTTTGTTTTGCTTAATGTATTGTATTGTTTTTAAGCAGACAGTACCGGTAACCAGCCTCGTCCTGTATTTTTTGTTTTTACTAAATCAATAATTAAGTCACGGTGATGAGCTATAAGTATAATCGACTATTAAGTCTCTTCGTAAAACGGAAACTTACAGTTGATTTAAAGTAATACCGGACTTCAAGTTGGATTTCACAATCAACGCTAACTTTATCTTGATAAAACGGGGCCCAGGTTCCCGTAAGGAACGGAATAACTTTTGAAAGGATTACGCTACTGCTTTGAAAGTTGGCAACAATTATGAAAAGAATGTGTTAATAAGGCACGATCAACCTCAGTGTAATCTGATAATCCCTTCATTGTTGTTACTCTGGTGGTTTACGACCTTTTTTTTTTTTTCTTTGGTCCCATTCGTCGCATACCCAGCACGGATTTGTAATGATTTAATTTAGCGCTTGAACAGACACTGGACTTTAGAGCCTCTTTTCTCAGCTGACAATTTCCCTGAGTGTGTGATTTCTTTCCAATATTTAGATCCATTTGATTTGAACTATACATCATTTTAAAACTTAAAGCCTGCTCTTTCAGAATATGCTCTTAACTAAAATGTCATGTCTGGGGCTTTCTGTTCGTTTTGTGATGCAGGGTAAAATACACATACCCTGCATCATAAAACAAAACAAAACAAAACAAAAATCGCCAGACATGGATTTTATAGTTAAGGGCAGAGTAAACATCAGACTGTAACCTTTAAAATAATGTATAAATCAATTCAAATTAACTCCTCTAACCTATTTAAATACTGGAAAGTAAACACACACATTGGAAAAGTGTGAACTAAGAAAAGAGGCTCTGAAGTACACGGTCTAGTCAAGTGCTTAATCTTTACCAAGCCGCGATGAAATGGACAAAACACAGGATGTAAACCACCTGAGCAACATCAATAAAGGGATTATCAAATTAAGTTGAAATTGGGCACGCTGTATGAACACATCGTATCCATGATCAATGGAAACTTTCAAAGCAGTAGTGTTTTCCATTCAAAATTTATTAGACTTGAAAGTGAAGAGTGTGCAAAGGATTTCAAGAAGTGAAAAGGGGCCTCAAAGCTGATCACTCTATACTCTCAACCCAAAAAGGGTTGTAGAAAAAAATGAAGAGTTTGTTCGCAAAAACCGATAAGTCCATTTTTGAAGATTTTGATGTACGGTCTCTGTCATAAAGAACAAAATAATATCTTTTAAATGATATATTGGTCAATGCATATAAAGGTACATTTTTGAAGTTACGGTCAAAAGAAGCGAAAATTTTCTTATTATTCTCTTTATTTTTCTTGACCTTTAATCACAAATATCTCCATTTGGCAAATATGGACTTATCGGTTTTTACGAACAAACTCTTCAAATGCTGGAAAAAAAAATATCCCCATTTATGTTATAATCCTAAACTAAAGAATACTGTAGAGGAAAGATAGCTCTTTTAGATAATATGAAAGACTCAACATTTACGCTATTGACCCATTCCACCTTTTTGGAGTCCTCACGTAAGATCAAGGGCTGCGGCTTTATGTTTCTTTTGTGATGCACGGTCGCATATTATATGCACACATGTACACATGACATGGTTGGGATGGTGTATGGCTGTTGGTGTACAGAGACGATGTCAGGATTCAACGTCATGTCATTCTTATTAAACCCTTTACACCAGACCTTTCCACGGCAACTTTACCTACTGAGACTACGCCTACCATGGAGTGTCCACTTGATCGTAAGTTAAAAAAAAAAAATAAACCAAACATATCTTCTTAACTTTTCATTTCATAAAAAACTCTAGGATCAATTTCTTACAGAAAACATTGACTGATTCTTATCGGAGTATGTTTTTTTTTTTTTTTTCCTTGACAGGTTTATTTATTCATATAACATCTCGTAGCCCAAGGTCTAAATTGCGTATAATATTACATAACATGTATAGATACAAATTCACACATTCAGACAGTTACAGAATAAAGCATGTACACATGTGATAGAAATGAGTGGGAACATATCTTATTTACACAATTCAATAAGTTGAGCATTATCCGATACATATATCATGCGAGTTCAGAACATATTCCACATTTGTCAAAACAAGCAGAACTATATAACAAATACTGTGACGACTGGTTTGCCTCTACTCCTAAAACTACAAAACATCATGCACAAGACATCAGGTTTGCATCACTGATAATAACCATAACATAACCAAATTTCATTCTAATGACTACATTATCCCATGACACATATACCCAAGCACATTCACCCGACACCTACAAAACCCACTGACCCACATTCTTCTTTAAACTTCATTCAAGCAACAAAATCAAATACACAGAATAGTTTCTGTAACTGTCCAAAAATATATATATAAAATCATATTTCTCTATTAAGAATTGCAGAGATATGGGAGTGATTCTCAAAGTAAGTATCAATACGGAAGAGATGTGGAGTAGAAATACAAGAGGAATAGAGGGAGAAGGTGAGATAAAGATAGGAATAAGTAGATATGTGTATACAATACATATACAGATATACACAATACACACAAATACACGGCCATTTGCATGTACACACATTTATACGAACCCTTGTATTGGGCGGGCGCAGAGTTAAAGAAATAACATATTAATGTACTGCTTACCTTTCTTGGTAAAATACTTATAAACCCCACACATTTTAAATATATATTGGAAAAAATAGAAAGATACTCGGTAATGAGCGCAACATAATCAGAAAGAGGGTCCCATCAAAATAATAACATTAACAGTAAAAGCTTTCGCCTGCCGGAGCAGGTAGGAAGGACAAGGCACGTTGGATTAAAAAAAAAAATGGTCTAGCAAATATTTCGATGTGGATAATACAAACATACATGTATACACATACATACATACACAGACATGTGCATGTACACCCATAAATACAGACATTTGTATGGGGGTGCAAAATGAAAAAAAGTGACACATTTATAACCCATTTAACTTTCACAATAATACATACATACGTACATATAGTGTACCGCACATATAAAAATTACAAAGCTTAAGAGATACAGCAACGTGATAGGGAAGGTGGCTCCATAAAAATAATAACAAAGTCAATGAAGGCTTCCACCTGGTAGAGCGAATTGGAAGAAGAGGGTATAGTGGGTAAATGAGGGGTCTAGTAAAGAAAGAGAGGGGAAAGGAGAGACAAAGAAATGAATATGTGAATGTGTATAATCATATTATACATACATACAGTAGGTATACATTTATGCAAACACAACTATATTCATGTACAACCTTTACTCAGAAGTCCAATAGTGACGTAATTATGAAAGTTTTCCATTAAAAAAAAATGCATGATGAAACTCATTTGTATTATGTAATCGGGTAATAATATAAAATTTATGACCCTGATAACCTTTCCTGAACAGGAAAGGGGGAGCTTAAAAGGAGAGAAAGAAGTAAAAGGCTGACACACAGAGAGAGAAAAAAAAAAAACTGTAAGGAATGAGTATGAGGGGCGTGTCATCGTTCTGACCAGACAGAGACTTGTCAGTCATCTTAACCCGGGATAACAATTCAAAATAATTTACATTGATTTAGAATTCAAAAGCCTTGTGAGGTAAGGAATTGCACTATTCTCAAAACGCCTAGTGCGACATATTTTTTTTTCCATGTAGCGCTTTGTGTGTCTGAGTTTTCGAGAGAACGCATTCAGCACAAACCATTCTGGAAGTACACAGAGTTTGCCGTTTTCTGCGCAAATGTCATAGACAACTCCTCGCGTCTCACTTCTAGACTGGAGATTTTTGGCTGTTTACAGTGCTAGGTACCTCGTAGTTGCAGTGCGGTAGAATGGTCCTCAGTGCCCGCTTCTGGGCCCGTTCAAGTAGAGCTGCCTGCGCGACCGTGAGACCTGAGCGCCACACTGGGCATGCGTATTCTAGAAGCGGTCGAATGATCCCAGCATGCACAGACACAAGATCATCAGTAGGCATGTTGAATGGTTTCAACATTCGGAGCATATACATGCGACGGTTTACCCACGATACCATGGTACGAATATGACATTCCCATTTCACTTTGTATCATGACGCCTAGGCGCTACACTGACGCGAATTCGTTCATCACTTCGTTGCAAAGTGTAAAATCGAAATCTGGGAGGCCTCGTTTCCCGAAGGGTATAGCTTCATGACACTGCACTTTTTGAGGTTGAGCATCACACGATTGTTGTCACACCAATCTTCCAACGAAGTGAGGACATCCTGTATACGGTTGTTTGGGTTGCAACGGCGATTAGAGCACAGGGTGAGCGACATGTCATCTACGTACTTCTATCTGCTGTAAAGATCACCACACAACGCGTCATTCATCAGAGCGAGGAACAATGCAGGAGCCAGACAAGTACCCTATGAGACACCCGCTGTGACAGGTTGCCAGGGTGACAACGCTCCTTGGTATCGGACACGACATCTACGTCTAGTGAGGAACTCACAGATCAATATAATTATCGATGGGGATAGCTGTAAGTCTATGAGTTTCCTCACCAGGATTGTATGGTCGACCGGATCAAATTCGCGGCTGAAATCGGTTGACACAACAGTAATCTCTTGGCCGGCGGTCTCCATGTTCCCGCAGAGGAAGTCCATCAGGTCAGCCAGGCAATGAGTAGTAGAATGTCCAGTAGGGTGCCCCGTATTGCTTTGGGTCAAGATGACGAGATAACTCTGACATAACGCGTCTGTAGACGAACAGCTCAAGGACTTTTTGCAAAGTGGTTAGTTGGAGAAATAGGGCGTAGTTTGTCTACAGGTGCTGGTGATTGTTCTTCAGGAACTGGGTAAACAATTGCATCCTTCCATTGCTGTGGAACGAAACAGCTTTCATATGACGAGTTCAGCACTTCGCACAATGGTTCAGGTAGTTCAACTGAAAAAATCCGAATAATCCGAGCGAAGATATCTGCCCCCCCCCCCCCCACCACGCAAAAAAAAAAACAGTAACTGACATTTCTATGAATGTTTACTTTTTTGCAAAAATGAATAGTTTACCCACATGCTCTTCAATGTTAATAGGTCAGTTTCGCAAAAAAAAAAAAAAATGAAAGTGACCAAAAATGCAATTTTTCACTTTTGCAAAAAGCAGTAACTGCATCCAGTTGATTCAACTTTGCAAGTTTCCCCACGGAAGAAAGCAGTAACTAACAAAACCCACGGAAGACAGCAGTAATTAACAATTTAGTCTAATCATTCAGACTCTGTATAGTACTTCCTGTATATTTTTTCCCTAATAACGTTTATTTTTTTTTCTATTTTTTTAAACAATATAAACAGCAGTTTCTTCCATGATTTAGGGGAATAGATGTAACTTGACTCTGCCCGCAGGGAATCATATGACAAGTTGTAGAAAAAAGTTTCTTTCTGGAGACTAGCAAACCTGGCAGGCTCAGCGCGCTCAGAGTGCAGAATACGCGTGCAGCTAGCTAGCTGCATAATAAATTCTGCAGCATACAGTACCAGTCTAGCTAACACTGCATCGCATCACACAGTCATCAATTGCACAGTATGCAGGTCTGCTGCAGTCTGAGCTAGCGAACCATGCAGTCACACAGTTTCTGCGGTCCAGGCATGCCTGCAAATCTATCATAAATTGCAGAGGAAAAGTCATGGTAGCCATGGCTTTGGCCAGAACCAGAAATTCTAGGTGAGCTGAAAATATATTGAAGGGAGATGAGCACTAGTATTATACACTAACGTTAGTCTAACGTTAGATGTAGGCCCTAAAGTTAGGTCTACCGCGTACCAGATCTAACGTTACAGAGTAGTGTTAACTGTTTTTAGACAAAATGTCAGTCTTTTCTAGGCCAAATCTAACGTTAGATCTAGGTCTAGCACTAACATTGGGCATAGATCTGTAGTCTAGCTTAAGTGTAACGTCAGAGTTCGACTAGGATCTAAGACGAAGAGACTTGGAGTGGTATTCTGAAATCCTTCCTAGGAAGAAATTTCTTCCCAAGTCAGGATTTTTTCCTAAGTGGTATTTTGAAAATCTTCCTAAGTTTCATCCTAAGTACACTAAAGAAAAAACTTAGGAAGGGGCGGGAATATGCAAATTTCCTACTTAGGAAGAAGTTGGTATTCTAGAATGCACTAAGGAAAGAATTTTAGGAAATATTTAGGAAAGCTCCACCCCTGTCCTAAGTACGTTGTTAAGAATAGCAAAATGCAAGCATCATGATAGGCGCTCTTGTCAGTCATTGCGCGCACATGTACTTTGATGTGGGAAATGAGCGTGAGAAAGGGGACATGCCGCGCACTTGTGTATTTGACCCTACGTCATAGTAATGTACGATTGTCATTGGTTACTTCCTTATGATACGGCATTTCGTATTGGTTTAGGAAAGGACGTGGGCGGGAATAAGGATGGCCTAATTTGCATTAAGAAGTGCCTAGGAAGAAATTTCAGAATACCAATTTTGTCTTTCCTAGGCACTTCCTAAGTTTCTGACTTAGGAAGAAACTTAGGAAGAAACTTAGGAAGATTTTCAGAATACTACCCTTGATACTTTATTGTCTAACGACTTAGTAACGTTACTAGTCCAGCAGGGTCATGTGACAGGGGCCAGGCCGGGCACTTCAAAGTTCAACTTCAATTACCTTATTGTTACACAGAATGCCATTCAATCGACAAGACCTAGTCTAGGTCTAACGTTAGGTCCTAGATTTAATAGATCTAGACTAACCAGAAAGTAGAAGAACTAATAAAAGCTGGTGGTGGTAACAATTCTCCTCCATGGTCATGTGACATGTGCAGTTACTGCTTTTTTTTTCATGGGGAAAACAGCAGACTCCTGGCCGTCTGCAGTTACTGCTTTTTTTCCGTGGGGAAACTACCCAGAATCAAGGGTGACTCACCGCAGTAACTACATTTTCCTAAATAACATTTAAAAAATAACGGAAACATGATTTCTTTTCCTAGGTATTGTTACCCAACTAGGTATGGTGCATAATCGTACCACAAAATTATTTTTGAATGTTTCTGTGTTTTTAAAGAATCTGCAAAAAAACACAAATCGCATTTATCTCAGCTCAGCAGCTATACAGTTACTGCTTTCTTCCGTGTGTGTGTGTGTGGGGGGGGGGGCAGATATCGTCTGGCCACATGATTGGCCAGGTTTGATTCGCTTCAATTCCCTTTCAACTTTGAACTGGACAGGTCAAGCTCGGGCATATATCGTCAGCGATATTTGCAAAGTGGCAGTTGACGGCATCGGCTATCCCGGCTTTGTCCGAGGATGAGATGCCCGGCACCATTATGGTAGCCTCCTTCTTCTCTTGGGAGGTCATTACTTTCAGAAATCTGTACCAGTCAGACGGGTTGTCGCGTTTTAGGTTCTGTACGCGATCGCGATAAAAGATCACGTTGGCGCTCACGATTCCCAGTTGGACTTTGTTGCCTAGTTTTCTCCACTCGTTCTTGTTCTTCTGGAAGGCAACTTCTCCCCCCTGTATCAGTGATTTCACGAGTGGAGTAATTCATGGCTTGTCCCTCCCATGCAGTTTGACAATTTTTCTGAACATACTCTTTTTTATGCTTTACAATTCCTTAATCCTACCATATATTATGTATTCTAATCTAGTGTGGGCTACAAGTTCAAAAACTAAACTCAACTCTATTTATTTATTACAAAAGAAAGCCGTTCGCATCTATACTGGATCACCATACTTAGCCCACACCAGTTTACTTTTTTATCAGTTAAAGACACTGAATATATTTGATGTAAATACCTTTCATTCTTTGCTTTTTATGTTTAAGTATTTGAACAACTTACTTCCAAACATTTTTCTCGATTTCTTTAAACTGAATTATACCGTTCATTCATATCTAACTCGTAATTCGCAAAATGTTCATTTAGTAAATCCCAAATTATCAATTGTACAAAAATCTATAAGACATAATGGACCAAATCTTTGGAACACACTCCCAGATTATGTTAAATCATGTAAAACTTTATATTCTTTCAAGGCTAGATTGAAAACTACAAAACTGTGAGATTACAATCTATGAATATAGCATGTGAATATACAGTATATATATATATATATATATATATATATATATATATATATATATATATTGTTTGATCACATTTCTTTTCCTGTGAATTGGATTTAAAACTACAATAATTATACACAATGTTTCTTTGTCTATCATTTCATTTCATTCCCATTATCTTCAGCATCACCACCATCACTTTCATCTTCATTATCACATTTTTCCTTATCATTGCCCTGTCATCCTCATCATACATCATCATCATCATCATCATCATATTTCGCTTTACTCTTATTCGTATATATGCACTAGGAATATAAAAAACAAAATGTATTTACAGTGTCTTATATTTTGTAGTATTTCTTCCATTCCACAAACATTTTTTTTTGTGTGTGTGTGTGTGTATTATGTAGATAGGTCCCTGGGCTGCCACGTGCTCAAGCTTTTGCTTATAGTGGCAGTCCTTCTTCCGCATAATTTCTCAGATAATTATTTCGGAAATTTGGTAATACGAGTTATATTTTGTTAATGAAATTAATCTACACATCGATTTTTCTTCTTTGAATCATGTACATTGTAATCTGCTTAGTGATATTCCATGTGATATTATTGAAAAGAATCTTGATTTATGTATGGAATTGTGCTCGAAGAAAAATAAATCAAACAAACAAACACATTTTGGTTGGAAAGTAGTAAATTAATCCTTGAGTAGGGGTTCTCATAAAATGCATCACATTTCTGTTGTGTATCAATACATTTAGCTACATTTACCCAATCTTGGTGCGCAAATCATGTTCCGAATACTCGAATGGAGGAGTCTTTCATAGGTTTGGAAATCTGGTCAACCGCTTCGTGACAGCATTAGTCTGAGTGGCGAAAGGTGACCTAGGGGGTGTTGCAAGAAAGTCGAGTTGTGATTTATTGCGAATATCTATTGCAACTTTGCAATAGATAGATCTGTTGCAACTTGCAATCAATTGCAAGTTGCTGTTGCAAGAAGGGAGCTTGCAATTAATTGCAAGATGCAATTAATTGCAAGCTCCCTTGCTGTATTTTGTATTTATAAAAGCGACTGTCAAGACAAGCCTAGCCAATTTGTCCATTTTTCAATGCATTTTGTATGCATACTCCATATAGCTCAATGTGCTGTGTCTCTCCTGTGGTGGAGGTTTGCTGTGCGATCGTTGGGGATTCGAAACAGAGTAAGTTACACAGATTGTCGATTTTGATCCCATTATTTACTCATTTGTCTTGTATTTAAAAGAGCTAGTTCCTTAGACTTATTCTAATAAAAATTTTCTTAAAAAAAGGGAAAATGTGTTTCCTATAACTGACAGAGTTGTGGCCGTCGCGACCACTCATTGGGCACACAGTACATCAATTATAGTCCCACACATAGCTTTTTGTGTTAGCATTTTTTTCTTGCATTGGCAAGCTCCTTTTTTTTTTTTCTGCTGCCAGGGCTCTATGTCTATAGGCCAGCTGAAAAAAAAAAAGTCGATGTCAACTAGACTTTCTGAAATTACTCTATAAAAGTGTGAAAGTTCATTATCCAAATCCGCTACTTTCAAGCAGGATTATGAGCTATCAGTAGAGTGCTGGTGAATGCAATGGCGATGAATAGGTGCTAGGCCTACGCTACGCTTTACAGTACGCAATTTACGTAGCCTATAGTCTACTCAACACTGTATACTCTTCGTCTCTATGACTAGACTATAGTGGTAGGCCTACCATATAGATTTTACATAGCCTAGGCCTACCCCCTTGGCGTCATTCCCCTCCTGTACATATAGACTATAGCTATTTTGCAGTGATATTGTCCATGTGACGCGAAAGCTTGCTGAATTTTTGAATTGATGTGTAAATTTACTCTTAATACTCGATTAGACTGGCCTCTAGATGTGGTCTAGGCCTATAGTCTGTAGGCCTATTTGTAATTTGGGCTAGTTTCTAGACCTAGCTAGGGGTTGAGATCTAGGTAGAGGTTCTAGTAGAAGTTCTACTTTTGCAGGTCTGAGTAAAGAAAGTTCAGAGTTGGCCCCAGGGTACGTGCTCCACGATTTCACCATTTCAGTCCAACGCCCAAATGGTGTAATAGAACTAATCAACCGTATCAACCGTACCAGCAACCCCAACACAGACGTGTCGTTATTGATATTGGTGTAGGCCTTCAGCGCCCTGGGGTTAGTCTAACACCTTCTTTGAGCAGGGAGGTGGAATCAAAGAGGTTGGAGAACTTCTTTGGGTGGAATAGACCTTGCTCTTTTAGGTGGTTCTGTTCTGGAATTTGGTTGGACGGATCAATTGAAATCTTGCAATTTAGTGTTGACTTGCTGGATCAATAAAAAGCTAGGATTTAAAACGAACAAGGGCCAAGTGCATCTGTTTGGGTAACTATACGTAGTATACACAGCCCAGGGCCCCAGTCGCTGTACTTCGCACCTCATCTGGTTGGGCTACTGTTTTTTTTTTTTTTTTATTTGTTTTTTCTTTTTTTGGTGTGTGTGTGTGTTTTTGTTTTGTTTTGTTTTTGTTTTTTGTTTTTTTGTTTGTTTGTTTGTTGTTTGTTTGTTTGTTTTTTTGGGGGGGGGGGATTGAACCATATCTATAGCAAGTAGGCCCACCTACAATACAAGTAATCAGAGTTGCAATGATAGTACTGTATTGTAAGTGTATCAAATAGTGCCAGTAAAACTTTAAGTTTTGTAATACAGTGTGTAAATATAGGTCTATTATAGTCACCAAGGCTGAAATTTCAGACAAGAAGCGTACGGATAAGATCAGCAAACTGACTGTAGGATATTCAAGCAGAAATATTTACATGTGTCAGTGCTTTTGTTGAAAACAAGTGGTTGAAGGGGTATGAAAGCTACCCAGGCCTGAAATTCAAGTGATTTACTTGATGGAGTCATTATGAGTACAACAATTCTTTATGCTCTTTTTGTTTTAGGAAAGAACAAATAGGCCTTGTTAGAATGCATTTAAACAAATGGTATTTATGGACACTTACCAATTTGATACCAGAATTTGCATAGTACTCTACTACTTACAAGGTGTGTGCCACCCTATATAGTGTAGTTGTATGTAACCCCGTAGGCCTACCCAAGCCCCAAGTCACAGTGACCTCCGGATTTGGGAGATGAGGAAACATAGTTGAGAGAGCTTGCAATAGGCAGGACACATCAGAGCCTAATGGATATGTGGTTTGCAATGTATATACAGCACTAAAAATATTGTTTTATGTCTGCATATGAATATGAGTAGGGGCTGATGGATTGATGGGCAGTCAACAGTCAACCGTGCCTAAGTCGATTTAATTTGGACTAAAGAAATAGATTCTGCTTCAAGAAAATTCAGTTTATGAGGATAAAGATTAATAGAATATAAAGAGAAGAGGATGTAAAAAGACCGTAAACTTTGGTAATTATTTGACTTTAATATGCAAGGTGCATGACTGTATAGAGGAATGATTTGTTACAGAAGGGAGGATATAAAAGCAGTTCAAAGAGTGTTCCAACATGTATTGTAATATCAAGAACAAAGTGCCTGCTTCTAAACATCAATGTCCATTTTGTTCCTACATTGTTTGGTTGTAATTTTGCTCATTGCTCTTTTGTACTTCTGCACAATGAGACAATTGTATCTGTTCTATCAACAGGGAAAGGAAGAAAAAGAGGAGAAAAACCATGTTTCTTCAAGACCGTCACTCACACCAGCATGAGAATTCCAGCCAGTGCACACAGACAGTAAGTGAACATTGTACATTGCACGATAATTTCTAGTTAAGAGAGAGAATGAAATGTGTAGAACCTCTCAGCTTGAAATGTGAATGGATTGATTTGTTGGAATCTGTCATTATTGTTTTAGGTTAAATTCTGATGCGATGTCTCATTTGAGGATGCTTGTACAATGACTTCATCCTACTGAAAAAGAAAATGTACACCATGGCATAGTAATGAGTAAAGAAGACTTCGCGGCAGTTCATACAAGATTATAAGCAAAAATGATGCATTGAAATCTACATAACACAAATCTACTCATAATGAAAGGAATGTTTTGTACAGCACTGGCTTGTATTATGTTTGATAAAGAGTTAAGACATTCAAATCTCTTCATCATGCCCTCTGAAAACTGAAAATGCTCTACATATCCTGACTGTAGTATTCAGGCCTTCATGATTCAGGTACATTGTGTTATTTTGGCTCTTGAAGTTGCATGTAATACATGTTTGTTTTTTTTTTTCAGTATATTACTGATTGTTTGAAATTCCCCTCATTTTCAAATGAAAATGTTGGCGCCATCGTACCTTTACACAAAACGCCTTTTGGATGTCCATAGATTGACTTTGTGAGTGCAGTGTTTCCATTTTTATTTCCCATTTCTTATTTCTTCAATATTTCTTGTGTCATGTAGAGGTATAACTTCTGTGAGTCAATGAAAATGGCAGCTGAGGGCAGACAGGCCAAACTTGATGTCAGGAGACGGTATACACTGCAAAGGATAGCAGCTCGCTGTCAACAATGAGGAAAAGTGCGAACAAAACAAGGCAGTGATTTTTTTAAAGACATTTCATCAGGCGAGGTCATCACTCTTAGAAAACAAGGGACACACGAAGCACGCAGTGTTTCAGAGTGCATGGGTAGTAATTTCTCGGCTGCATCACATGCATCCAAGTGTGCTAGCTACAATAAAAGCACGTTGTGCTTTTCAAAGATATTGAAGAGTCTTCTGGGTATTTCGACCCTGTCACTTATTCTGTGCGAGTCATTTATTCTGCAGTATTAGCACTGATAATGGGACACATCATCATCCTTTTACTGAACCAGTGTTCAAGAAGTTATGTGTAACATCCAAAACCCTCCACGTAGAGATTGGCAGAAAACATATTGCAGAGCCCTGTTTTGTTCTTTTCCATGAGAAGAAATGTTTAGTCCATGATGTGAGTATGCGTATATGCAGGGAGGCGACTCTCACCTCCGCTCCCTGGTATATGTATATACACTGTAAAGCACCACAGTTTGAGTTTCTAGAGAGTTGTGGGAAAATTATAACTTAAATATACAAGAATAATCTGGTCATGTACATCATGTCTATGACATGTTTTACTATATTTTTTTCCTAACCCTGATCCATCATACACTGTAAATACAGCTACAACTGTATTCATTATCTCCAAGGTAACAGTTCACTGGTCCTTGTTTCGTTATTCAAAACACAAAATATGGTTTGTTACTCTAAAGGTTCGTAAGTCTCAGCCGTATTCCTTTCCAGGCTATCAAACCTTTAGAATAAGGAACATTCAAAATAACAAACAGTTGAAATAAAGGACATCTTCGAACTCAAAACCGCCAGGGTATATTGTGAAACATTTCATGTTTCTTGGTGGTGAAAAAGTTCTTTGATAAGTACTGGTTGAAATTATAATGATATTGATCTTGTTTACAGTTGTGTAGCACCACCTGGGGGCAGATGAACCTGTGCTGTGGCAAGATGGCACTGTATTTGATTTCTCAGCAATTGAACCACTTATGTATTGCATTCATGGGTCTTGGAATGGTTCCCACTAGAAGGTTAGAAGGTAGTTACGAGATATGTAGTAAACTATGTTTTCCGACAAGCTGCATCTGTTTCACATTAGCACAAAAGATCAGTAGATACTGCTGTGGGCCAATTTGCAGATTACATAACTAATCAGTTGTACAAAGTTAAATGTATATACAGTGAACACAATGGTGAATCTTTTTTGGTTAATATGCTGTTTCCCAGTTGACATTGTGATATTGTAGCATAATTTGTACACATTTCTAGTGCATTTGCATGCATTTCTTTGGCAAAAAATTAACAGGTCACCATGTCGGAACTTTTTTTTCGCTGCAACATTTGGTTAACATAAACTTAATAAATACATGTTTGTATAAGTAGATCACAGCACAAGTATAAATATGCACGTAAGTTACATGCAAGATAAGCTAACTTTATGCGTGGTTGTCTTGATATTCAGTAATATATTAGTACCTCTATGACCAAGCATGCTTAAAAGATATGCATGAGTGCATGACAGTGGGGAACACACACATGAGTATTCAGCCATAGATGTGGGTTAATTTTGTGCTCAGTTGATGGTATGATTTGGGAGAGATAGGGTTTATGCAATGGGAAGAGAAACTTGGTATAATTCAGATGTGATTGCATGATGTTATCATGAAGATGTTCATGTCATACACTACATATGTATGTGTTCAGTCGTGCTGAACTGCAGAGAAGACATAAGGTATAGAATACAGATTTCAATATGGAGGCTTTGACACATTTAGTGATAGGCCTACATGTCCTTGGAAGAGAGCATGTGAAGTAATCCTATTTATGAGGATAGCTACGGGTAGTTGACTGAAGGGTTTCCAGCAGACTGTCAACCAGTTTGCAATTAAGCATGTTACAAAGAATGTTCATTTAATATATCAGTTTTAAATATAAATGGATCTGATTATTGATTAAAAAAAACATAAAAACAAATAGAAAAATCACAAGCAAGGAGTTAAAGAAAACATTTACTCTTTGTTCACTGTTTTAATGGAGTCAATCACACAGTGGATAGGGAGCTATGTATTGAGCAACATACAAGAAACAAACAATCAGCAGTAATGAATTATTGAACCTAGTAATTATTCCAGTAGTTTAATGTTACATATATCATAATAATATGTAACACTTTGATTTACTCACCCCTTCTCATTCTGTAGGTGTAACTAGTGTTTCATATTGTGAAGAGTGTATACTAAGTACACATGTAATTGGCTCTTCTGTACTCAGCAAGGTGTGCATTCTCATTTACTGCCTTTTCATACTTGTAGTATGCTTTTCTTTTGCACATTTCTCTGTGCTATCATTCATTATAATATGAACATTTCTTTCTATATGAGAGCACGAGAGCAACAAGAAAAGAGGTACAATGTAGGGGTCCTATATATCCGTGAAAGTGCACGCTGTCTTGTTCAGAGAGACAGTGTGTCTTTTGTCTCCATCATGTCTTGTCATCAATTGCCCAGCATCATCTGAAATGGGGCAAATGGGGGGGGGGGGGGGTGAGGAGCAAGCTTAATTTGCGATACTGTACGCGCCATATATTTAACAAGTATATATCAAGACTGAGACAAATTGTGCAAGTAGTTCAATTCATGATTGTGGGGTACAAAGTACTGAATGTAGAAATATATGTTTGCAGATGCACCCTAATGTCAGTGTCAGAGTTGATATTTTTGTGTGTCTTCAAATTCATGGATACATGTAGCAGCTGTCTTGGGAAATTCATGAAGATATATACCTTGCAGAATACTGAGCATATACAGTAGATTAATTTTAGTGTGGTATGGTGTATATCATGTAATGCATCATATTCATACTTTACGTCATTAAAAATGTCATTCTAATGCTTACAGCTGCTTTGATAAATACTTGAAGTGCACCTTTAAAGTACCATCCTGAACTGCGCCAAAATCTCTTCTGAATCTCCTGAAAACTGCAGGTGAATTTAAATCTGCATCTTTAAACTTGAGTTAAGGGTCAAAATGCACTGTTTCCATGACAACAGAATTTCAACTTTACTCTTGTTAAATGTGTCCATCACAAATTTGCACTGACCTTGCTATGTGTTTTTGTGTGTGTGTCTGTCTGTGTGTATACATATGCGTAGTACCTGGTGAGTACCTGGTGAATTTGACTACAGGTACTTTACGTGGAAGTAGTTCATTGAAAAAAGATTTGAAGAAAATATGCAGTAACCATGGCAACACGTCACATACAAGCACAAAGAGTGTCTTCCATAACTACACCTTTGGATCATTACACGCCCTACATACTGAATTTGAAATAAATAAAATAATATTTCGTTCAGCAATGTTTTGGGTAGTTACCATGGCAACGCTTTCCCCGACAGACACACAAAAACATGTCTTGCATATCTACACCTCAATGTCATTATGTACACCAAATTTGAGTTCAGTTGCTTCAAAATAGATTCAGAGGATGACATAAAGGCAAGACATCCCGCCGCCGGAGTCATCCTACTGAGTGACTTCAATAGACTTGATATCTCGCCACTTGTCCTTGGATAACTGCGTCAAGTCGTCAAAAAGCCCACTCATGGACGTCCACACGACAGCATTATGGTCAACACCGCGCCCAAGGGGAAATGATATTTGAGGTTCCTTGTACTACTGATAGATCTTGGTAATGATCTAAGCCAATATAGCGTCTCCACGAGTGGGCTTTTTGACGTTCAAATCTTAAGATTTTCAAGAAAATATGCCGTTACCATGGCAACGACTTGTCGGGTACAAACACAATTAAGTGTGTCTTGCATAATTGCACCTTTAGATCATTATAAATACCAAATTTGAAACGAATTGCTTAAATACTATGAAAGTAGTCAAGTCACTCCACAAGGTTTTTGGACAATTGTGGTTACTATGGCAACACTTTCTCTGACAAACACACACACAAAAAAAAACATGTCTTACACGTCTACACCTCAATGTAATCATGTACTAAAAATTTGAGTTCCATTGCCTTAAAACTCGAAATAGTTTCACCCCACATGATTTTTAACAAGTGATAATGTTTTCAAGCTATCATGTTTCATGGTTCTATAGAATTTCGGGAAAGAAAAAATGTCTAGATATATAAACAAGAAGTATATGTTGGCCCATTTGGATGTACATGGTCTGAGCATTACTTTTTTTTTTTTCCGGCCAATGGGTTGATGAGCAGCAGCTATGATTTGTACTTACTGATGTACTTCTGAAGCATTGTGGGAAAGTGTTTGTGTTTCCACCAATATGTAGGTGAGAGTGCAAATACAGTGATAGATATAGTCAGCAGCAGAAGCTACTGCATATTGTATCCACATCGTCTTTATAAGTGTTTTCGTAGCATCAAATTTTGATGCCGTTATAACATACGACTGTAAATCGAACTTGAATTATTGAAAAAAAAAAAAACAAACTACAAACCATGCACCTTGTATCGGTTTTGCGATTAACTGATGTATTACTTGCAGGGCAATAAAATCAATCTGCGAACATATATATTAAAAGAGAGATATAGAGATTGTTAGGTTTTTTTTTTTTTTTTTTTCATTCGTCACACTCAAGCCAACTCATCATATCATCAATACAGCATATGTTCTATACCATAACATAATGTAAGCTGCCACTGCGAGATGGAGATGTCGTGAGATGCAGGCCAACTACCTACTCTCAACCATGCCCAGCTGTCACATCCTAAGTAATAATGCTTGGCTGATTTTCATATTGTTTTCTTTGTTTGATATAAAATTATAAAGGTACTATACAGACGTAAATCGAGTGGAAAAAGAGCGTGTTCTCCACGGACAATTAAAAATTTACAAATCTTTATTTTGTCAGTTACAGGTGGAACAGCTTGAAAAAAAAAAAACGAAATCGGTGCGGTCATGCGTTTTTTCATTGTATACATTTTCAAATAATTACATATTAACAATAAAACCCTTCATTTCATCACTAACAAATGACACGAAGTTAAATTTTCCTTCAGAATTTAGAATAACACATTGGGGCAATATCGTCGTTTAGGTTTTTCCTTTTTAGGAGAGAGTTACCTTTTAAAAGTAACAACATTACCAGAATTTTAAAAATGGAAAATCCAATCTAAGTTGTTGTTTTTATATATTTCTTTATCCTTGAAAGGCAGTATTAAAAAAAAAAAATGGAGATGAATATAGGACCCTTCTCAAAAACTGGAAACATGAGGATAGAATAGAATGGAAGAATGGGATGCTGTAAATGAGATTACCAAGTGTGAGGTTTATTAAAAATACATTAAAAGCAAACGGTAAAATGTGCTTACCTTAAGCATTAATTTCAAGCTTTTTTTCAAGGTGATCTGTAAGAACGATTTACTTTGATCTCTGAGGAGGTGTAAACCATTTTTTTTTGGGGGGTGGGGCTGGGGCTAGGTGGGTTCACACGCTACAAAGGACGACAGAGTGCGAAAAGATGATTAACACATGACGGATTTTACATCAGTTATTGACGTGTTGGGAACTTCCCATCTTGATGATTCATAATATTATTTAAATTGTCATTTTAGTATGAAGTCCCTCAGAGTGTGACAACACATACGCGCACACGCACACACACACACACACACACACACACACAAACACACATGTTCCATCACTGTATTTGCATTTTATGATGTAAGGTCACACAGGCCTATGGGATATCACAACATCTGTATCAAACCCACGATTGTCTTCTCAAGTCTTCATGACAATAAAAGCTCGACTTTTTTTCTTCAGTTGTGTTTAAAGTGCTTACAGGAGTCTCCGTCGCAGCCTTGGTTTTGTCATGGGTCCTTATAGCATGGTGTTTACTTTCCAAGGAACGGCAACTTGCCATTAATGGTAAGTAATTTAATTAAGCAATGTATTAATGCCCACATGCCACAAACCAATACGGCAACACACTTGCTGATATTTAAGAATGGATTTCAACTGTTTTGAGAAAAAAAAATAATGATGGTTTCAAAAGGAATGTAGAAAAGAGAAAAGATCAAACGGGGAAAAGAGGAGGTGTGGGGAAAAAGCAACAACAAACATCAAAAGTAATAAAACAGTGTATTCCCATTACCCCTATTTGTAATATACGAGACGTACGATATGGTCATTACTCTCAGCAAATTCCTCGTTAAAATTCAAGTAGCTGGAGATATCTACCAGAAAAAAAAAAAATTGTTCTGTTCACTCTTTCTACGAATATCCAAAAACTTGGGTTGTTTTCTGTTCCCAATTTGTTTCTTGCGGTTATCAATTGACCTGTAGAGTGATGTCAGAGAAGTGGACATATTGGTCATTGCGCAGTCGGCACCGATCGAAGCAATGTAATATTTCTAGGCCAAATGAGATCCGTCAAAATCAACGCAAGAAGAATGAAATAGGATAGCATAGGTTTTGCAATCAAGCGTTTTTTTTTTATGTCTTTCACAATGTACTTCCTTCTCTCCGTCTCTGTCACTCTCTTTCTTCCTATCTCTCGTGCTTAGACATGCAAGACTAGCCCTGAAGCGTTTGGCTCAGACGAGCTGAAAGAAAATAAAATAAAACAGACGATTCCTGATCTCCTCTACCCCAATTCAAACTCGATCAACTTCTGTCTTTCCTCTCCACCAACACCACGTTACAACCTTTGACTTCGACCCCAGGCAGTATTGCTGAGTCAGGTGCATCAAAATTCCTATCAAACATAGGTGTGGGCTTTTCATCCTTTAATACTTACCTAGCACATAAAACAACGGACACAGTAATAAAAAAGTATATATATATATATATATATATATATATATATATATATGAAGAGTTTGTTTGCAAAAACCGATAAGTCCATTTTTGAAGATTTTGAAGCACGGTCTCTGTCATAAAGCGCAAAATGATACCTTTTAAATGATATATCGGTCAATACATATAAACGTAAAATTTTGAAGGTATGGTCAAAAAAAGCAAAAATTTTCGTATTATTCTCTTTGTTTTTCTTGACCTTTGATCGCAAATATCTCCATTAGGCAAATATGGACTTATCAGTTTTTGCGAACAAACTCTTCATATATATATATATATATATATATATATATATATATATATATAATGTGTGTGTGTAAGCATCCCCTGATAATTTGAGTTTTCTCTATCTCTCAGTTTGATTAGTTAGACTACACATTTTAGGAAAAGCCTCTGACTTGCTCCGAAATAACAATGAAGATAAGAAGAATGATAGTTACAAGTTATTTTTATTTTCGCTAACCTCGAGCGACAAGTTTATATCCTCCTTCTGGTACAATGGCGGGGAGTCATGCTCCCCAGTGAGCTAATTTCATCTGTGTAGCAGTCTAATGTAGTTACCTAGCTGTTTCAATACTTTTGAACTTTTCGTAATAAAGAAACCGACAATGGCAAACAGAAATGTGTTGCTTGTCGTATTTAGTGTATATATGTATATATATATATATATATATATATATATATATATATGTATATAATCACACGGTACTTTCCATTTTTATACTGTTATTTTAGTGTGATTAAAATGTATGCCGGAAAAAAAAAATGCCGTTCTGGGTGGTCACTGTAAGGTAAAAATGATATGTGACCCTGCACCTCAAAACAAACAAAAAGTCGCCAGACATGAATTTTTAGGTAAGACCTTATTCTGAAAGAGCAGACTTTAAGCTTTAAAATGATGTATAACTCAAATCAAATGGACTCTAATAACCTATCTAAACATTGGAAAGAAAGCACAAACTCAGGAAAAGTGTGAACTGAGAAAAGAGGCTCTGAAGTACAGTGTCTATTGAAGCGCTTAATCCTTACCAAACCGTGCTGGCTGTGCGATGAATGGGACAAAAAAAAAAAAAAAAAAAAAAACAGGAAGTAACCAACCAGTGTAACAACAATGAAGGGATTATCAGATTAAATTGAAATTAGGCATGCCTCATTAACACATTCTCTCCGTAAATAATGCCAACTTTTAATGCAGTAGCCCTATCCTTTCAAAAGTTATTAGAGTTGAAGGTGAAGAGTGTGGAGAAGGTTTTTCAGAAATGAAAAAGGGATTCTAAAGACACACCTAATCACACTATTCTACTAAAAATGTTCGAGATAAACTGCTAAAAAAACACACTTTCCTGCCCGTTGTATGATACCAAATTTTAGCATAATGTAAAAGAAGACCCGCTCTTTCAGAAAATATCAACAAGTCAAGTTCGGCTAGGTTGACCCATTTCACTTATTTTCAGTCCTCACGCAAAATCAGTGTGTGCGACTTTATGTTCGTTTTGAGATGCACTGTCACATATTATCATGTCGCCAAATTTAGAGACCCTTAACACATTTTTCCGGATTGCAATTTTTAGAACATTTGTTATTCTGTGTTAAATTTGATTCTGTGTCCAGGGTTTGAATCTCGACATTGTAAAATAGAATTTCAGTTTAATGAGTGATCTCTTAAATTTTGAGTAACTTCTTCATTTGCCATGATATAGTGTTTCCGATTCCAGCTTGGACATTAAATCTGTATTGGTATTAGAGCAATGAACCCTTGGTGGGATTTTTGTTCATCTACATTTGGTGAAGTAATGGACGTCAATCCATCTTAGTTCACAACAAAATCTAATGGACAAACCTTCGACAGAATTAAAATGAAAATGTGACTGGAAATAACAACTGATAAAAGTATATCTAGTTAAATGGGAAAACACTTTAACACTTAAACACCCCAATATTATGTTCCATGGAAAAAAAAAAATCGTTCACTGCACTTGGTAATTTTGTTTAAAAGCAATGGACAAATGACCATTTGGATTAGGAGAAACAATATATATATATATATATATATATATGTATTCATGTATATATATATATATATATATGTATTTATGTATATATATATATATATATATATATATGTATTTATGTATATATATATATATGTATATATATATATATATATATATGAAAGGTTTGTTCGCAAAAACCGATAAAACCATTTTGAAGATTTTGAAGCACGGTCTCGGTCATGAAGTACGAATTAATACCTTTTAAATGACATATTGTTCCCTACATATGAAGAGTTTGTTTGCAAAAACCGATAAGTCCATATTTGCCAAATGGAGATATTTGCGATTAAAGGTCAAGAAAAATAAAGAGAATAATAAAATTTTTTTTTTGCTTCTTTTGACAATAACTTCAGAAATATACCTTTATATGTAGAGACCAATACATCATTTCAAAGGTATCATTTTGTACTCTATAACAGAGATCGAACTTCAAAATCTGCAAAAATGGATTTATCTGTTTTTGCAAACAAACCCTTCATATAAAGGTACATTTTTGAAGTTATGGTCAAAGGAAGCAAATATATTCTTATTTTCTCTCTATTCTTCCTGATCTTTAATCGCAAATATCTCCATTGGGCAAATATGGACCTATCGGTTTTTGCGAACAAACTCTTCATATATACATATAATTGAAAGAAATGCTAAAGAGAATAAAATTAAACATTACGATTCAAATTATTTATAATTCATGGCATCAATGATACTTGCTGTGCCTCCTTTATTAAATTTTCTTGATGTTGAAATATTGACATTGTTGTTTTATAAATATAATTAGTAGATATTAGCCAATATATACTTTAAGCTTTATAACTGGGTTTTTGTGGGTTTCTTTTTCGTGTGTGTGTGTGTTTGTGTGTGTGTGTGTGTGTGTGTGTGTGGGCTCATTGTAATGCAAAATTCCGAGTACACCTTATGTTTGTATCGTAGCTTTTGCATTATTCTAATATATCGTATACAAAGAATTGAGAAATGTATTTGTTGAAATGTGTAAAAAAAAAAAAAAAAAAATGTGTATTGTAATACTGCATCACAAAACCAACAAAACATTCGCCAGACATGGGTTTTTAGTTAATTAAGATTCTGAAAGAACAGACCGTAAGCTTTAAAATGATGTCTTTTAACTCAATTCAAATGGACTATTCTGTAGATTTTTCTTATATTTGAAAGAAAGCACACAGTCTGGAAAGTGTGAACTGAGAAACGAGTCTCTGAAGTTAGGGGTCTATTCAAGCTCTTAATCTTTACCAAGTTGTGCTAGCTGTGCGATGAATAGAACAAACGACAGGATGAAAACTACTGGAGCAACAGCAATGAAGAGATTATCAGAGGAAATTGAGATTTAGCATCCTTTATTAACACATTTTGGGTATGAGTACTGATAACTTTTAAAGCAGTGACAATATCCTTTCCAAAATTATTAGAGTTGAAAGGGAAGAGTAAGGATAGGGATTTTAGGAAATGAAAAGGGGGCTCTAAAAGAAACACCTAATCACATAATTCCACCAAAAAGACTATTGGAGGGAAGAAAAAAAAAAAAACGGAAACACAATTTCTCGTTCGTTTTATAACCCCGAAATCTAGTAAAAAAGTAGAAAAAGACTTGTTCTTTCCGAAAATATGAAAGACTTAAGATTGGCTGGGTTGACCAATGTCACCTATTTTTTAGCCCTCGCACAAAATCAGTGAGTGCAACTTTTTGTTGGTTTTGTGATGCACGGTCACACATGGACTATACGTAGAAAACCATTTGTGGGGAAAATTGGTATTCATAGTCTTTCCATTCACAGTGTACACTAATACAATGATTGCTACGTCTCGTGATATGTATTTAGTTTCATCGTCCTGTATACTCACAGAGAGAATGGCACCTAGCGGACGTGACTGCTGCTTTGATTATTTCGAGTATGTTTTATGAAATAAATCATGAAACAACAATACTTTAGGACACCTTTGCTAAACATACTCCACCATTGGTGGAGAAAATTATGTGGATATCACAGCTGAGTCCAGTGAATTAGAATGTTGCAGTTAATGTTTAATAGAAATGTACTTTGAACTTCAACACTCTCCTTCTATTCGTATTTTTTTTCTTCATGAATATTTACGTGAATATATCTGATGCTATTAGCTCATATATGTGTATCATAATTCTATACCATTATCATAGTACTGCGAGGTACGTCATCAGGTCACTGAGCAGTGCCGATTTCTTATATCACCATTTGATTGCTTGTTATTTCATCTTACATTGAGTCTAAACCTTTAGGTTATATCATATTATTTTGTAACCAGAGAGGATCATCGTTTCTGTCAAGTAGTTACAAGGACGGGAAGAGGCTGATCTATTGAAAACAATACAGACTACAATGAAACTCCTGTTCGTCAATAAGTGTGTGTATCATGCGAATTCATACGTGGTTATGTAGGCTACATGTTTGTGCATGTTTGCATTGCGCTATATCGTACCATTCCGTGTGTTGTTTTTTTCCTCCATGGTTTACAACACCGCATTTCGTCAATAAATGACGTTTATTTCATTATCGAAATTTAGAACATTATTTCGAATTTTCTGATTAATGACCAGTCGGAATAACGAACCTTGTTTTCTTTTTTTCGAGTCACGTGAACAAACCGTCAGAATCACGTACTTATTTGATTTCTGGATCCGCGAAACTTTTTAATAACAAGCCTTTAAAATAACAAATTATAACCGTAAATTCTGAGGTGTCCGGTAAATTGCGAGTAACTGGCGGCACGACAGAAAAAAAAGAGAAAAAAACAGTTTATAGACATGCGCTCTTTGTGATGTATTTTCCATATATGTATGTGATAGCACTTTGCATGTGTCTCTGCACCACAAAAACCACCAAAAAGTCGCCAGACATATAATTTTTTGTTGAGGGCATATTCTGAAAGTATAGACTCTAAGCTTTACGAGGAATCATGTTTACCATTGTATTGGTAGATTTTATTTGAGACTGATCCCAACTTTCAAAGCAGTAGCATCTTTATTTCTAAGGTTATTATGGTATAAATAAAGAGTGCGTAAAGGGTTTTTAACAAATGAAAAAGTGTCTCTAAGGAAACCGAATCACACTATTCTATAAAAATGTGTTAGGAAAAAGAAGGAAAACATAACAAACACAATTTCCCATAATTATTGCGACCCCAAACTTTTGAACAATGTAGAAGAAGAATTTCTCTTCCAGAAAAGACAAACAGACAAACAATGGACAAGTTTGACTCACTTCCCCTGTTTTGAGTCCTCAAGTGAAGTCTTGGTGTGCAACTTTTTATTGGTTTGTGATGACCGGTCACATCTTATAATTTTAATGACACCTTGATAAGAAATCGTTCGACCCTCATCAAGTTCTCTCTCTTCAATATCGTGTTTATCGTCCTTATCCCCTTATGTTGCTCATCTTGCAGTTAAGTTGATGGTCATAACATTTCATCAGCTATCTGTCCGCCTTTAGCTCTTCCATGGAGAACTAAGTGCCAAAAAGAACCATACCTGTACAATTCGGGCAATAGACTAGCATTTTCACTAAACTTCCTTTGCCCTTTTGTTAATAAATGACACTATTTATTATCATATCAACATTCGTTAGTTTTCCTACTTTCTGCCTGTGTTTGCGCATGCATGTTTGAGTCTGTTTATACACAAGTATACTGTCTCAGAAAAAAAGAACGCGCCCTACGCTGACGTCTTTACGTCACTTATTTCGATAAAATTCTTATTACCTAAAGATTGGGTGCTGAGGCCGGCCATCACAATCTGCAGACAGAAACACGCTATGCAATAAGTATTGACACATGAAACACATTGAAGTTTCGAAGCCCCCCCCCCCCCCCCCACACACTCCTCACTTCCAACCCTTTATCGCATTCTTATGTCAGGTTCTGTCTGCGTGACTAAAATGTTCCTGTCGAAGTCCTTACCATCCGAAATGTGTTATTGTTGGTGTATACCTGTCTATTAATTAGAATAACATTACCATTCGTTTTTGCACTTCCTCTTCCCTTTTCATTTGCAATTTCATTTTTGCATAACAGGTTGTCCACTGAATAGAGTTTTCATGTGTGTGTTTGTTTGTTTGTTTGTTTGTTTGTTTGTTTTTTTAACACGACAATTGCTTTTGCATGGGTTGATTTCTGCTTCCCCACTTGTCACGGGAACCGTTTATGTTGAATATAGCCAAGCTGACATGACAACAATATGGAGACAGAAGTTCGGAATATGTATGGACTTTCGAACCTGGCCACATTAAAACGACAATGATGTCGATGTAGGAAGCTGTAAAAAACATGTTTTAGAATTTGTCATAAAATGTACAACATATATTTGTATTTGAGCTCAGAGTTTCTTTGTGTGTGTTTTTTTTTTTTTTTTTTAATCTAAAACACAGTTGTACTGCGTGTATGTGTATTCAAATGCTCCATTGTATTTACATTTTGTGGGAGATGAAATAAATGACTTGATCTAGAACTTAAATGTTTTAACACCTTCATGTGAAGGAAATCTGTTATTCCTTCATAATATGTATTCCTTGCCTGGATTATAACATGAAAAAGAATACACTACTTGGAGAGGCGTGTGAACAGAGAACCAAGGAATTGAGCATGACAGCTAAAACTGTATTGTGGGCATGATGAAGACATGGTAAAGTAAAATAAAGTAAAGATATGGAATATCAACTTGCGGTCACGCAAATATTAAATCCCATTTTTGCAGTAATTACCGCGGTAATTTCCCTAGAGAGTGATAAATCAATGCCAAGAAAATGTGACATTAATACGAATTGTTTCTATGTGACGAGGCATCGCTGTCCATTAAAAGAAAAAAAAAATAGATGTGCTGATTGGAAATAACCGCTTTCTAAGAATAATTTCATCATTTCGGACAAAACATGCGAACAATATAGACGTGTCCTGTCAATCCCTCATTTCTCAAAAAAATAAAAAATAAAGATGGAGTTTCTGTTCATCAATAATCATTAACTGATGAATTTCGGTTACAATGTCACAAAACCAGAGACTTACACCATCACAGAGGTACTGAATACATATGAATGGAAGTAGCACACACACACACACACACACACACACACACATACACACACACACTATATATATATATATATATATATATATATATATATATATATATATATGTATATAGATATGACCCACCACGACAAAACGACCAGTAAGTTGGATTTTTTTTTTTTTTTTTTTTTTTTTTTATAGACTCCGGCAGAATCAAAAAGCTGAGATTCTAAGGTTTGTAATGATATATAACACACATTGTTTGGACAAAGCAAACCCATTGACAATACAATGAGAAAGTGGAGATGTCAGACAGGGTAAGAAAACGGGCTCTAAAGATGTTAGTGTGACCATTCAGAAGCGCAGAACCGTGTTCTGTTTTCCAGGAGACAAACGATTGGATTAAATCTCCCTAGCAACCACTGGAAAGGACTAACTGGATTAGGATTAAAGTTTGTGCAGCTTTTGAAAAGACATACTCCTCAGTTAATCTAATATCTCAAGACCTAATATTGTATGCCTTGTGAGTTATGTTTAGTTGTTTCAAAGCTTCAATGTGATCAAAATTAATCAAACCTTTGTCGAATGGTTCACTTTGAAGTATGAGCTGGAGTGACAAGAACTATTTTGAATATTTCTACGTAACATTAGACCCTAATATTTTGTCAGGTGGTAGATTGATAAAGAGACTTTCAGAAAATACCTAATAAAAAAAATGCCCCCCAACCCAGCTATTTCAGCTGTTAACGTGAAATGTCCCATTGCGACTTATTGGTCGTTTTGGGGTGGTGGGGAGAGAGAGAAAGAGAGAGAGACAGAGAGAGAGTGAGATAGATGGAATATAAATTATGTCCATGTATACATTCTTATCTTTCACAGGGTTAAAGACGTAAAGTTCATTTACAACATTTTTTTTTTGGCTTTTTCGTTTTTCTTCCCTTTCCATTCCTTCAAGATGCGTGTTTTTCAAGTTATTGCACTTCTTGAAATCATGGTCATCTAGTCCATTTTTTTTTTCTTACAGAGAAGCAAATGGTCCACATAAGAAAATGTTCAATGTCATTACCTGTTGTGGACCGAAATATGACAGTGACCCGGAACAAAACATCATGTTGTGTTTGTCCGTGCATTTGTGCCTGCGTGATAATTTTGGCCCACATTCAACACGAACACATTTGTTATTTGCATATGAGGCACCGGGAAACAGATTCCCCCACCCCCCCCCCCCCCCCCATGAGCTGAGACACAATGAAAAAATTGAAAGGAATGGAACATTCCAGTAAGTTTGTGTGACGAAATGTCTCCAATTCACTATTCATCGTCCGACTAAAAGTCCCCCTCAAAATATGGAATCACCATACACCAATTATGGAATCAATTCACTATATTACTGAACTATAAAATCCAAATTCAATTTACAAGCCTTGAAATGCGTAGTAGATTCAAATTCATTCTTCACCCCTAATGATACTGTGTAACAAAATGTCAACCAATTTGTGAATAATAAGCTGGATGATTATTATGCAGTGTATTTAGTTTCCGTCTGAGAGAATATTGACATTTATTTTCCAGTGAATTCATATGTTTACTCTTCGTCAACGGGACACTTGGTAGTTAAATGGGGGCATGGTGGATATGACTCTCGACTCCCAGTCGGAGGACCCGAATTCTATTCCCGCCTAGTGCTTACGTCCTTGGACAAGATGTTTTTACCCACCATGTCTCTCTTGACCTCACTTCGAAAAAAAAGTTTGAGTCTCTGGTAGACGTCAATTCTTGTTGATTATTGAAGCATGAGACGCACACACTATAGATACAACGGCCTTCTCAATTATGGTCAAATGTCTGACTTTATAATGGTAAACCAGTCCACCATCTTGAGTCTGCATGCTTGTCTGAGTGTTTTGCAATGTGCCCGTGTAGCTTGCCATGGTTAATATCACAAACATAAAAACATAGTTACACACCCCATATCTTACACTAAATAACGTATAGAATATCGACGATACCAGACCGGGAGGATCTATTCGAAATAGTTGAGGTCGCATTTAAAGAGGCTGTGTTAAAGGTATGGGATTGAAGTAAATTGACACACAGCTTTCCTGAAATGGCATCGAATCCATAAAGCTTAGCACTTTGTGCAACTGAATTAGAAGGGAATTTCGAGTTTATTTATTTTTTTTTTTGTATTAGCTTTCTTTTGTGAGTAACTGCATTAAATAATCGTTGTCAACCAGGTATATCCAATTTTTCCCCCTAGGAAATTATAATTTTGATTCAAGAAAGTCCTCAAACAAAAATGATTTTTTTTTTACGTGATGTCCTTAAATATATTTTCTGTCTTTGAATTCATAGAGTAAAGAGAGAGCACCCATATGGTCTCCTAGTACTATACCTAGCTGTGTTGTCTGTCCCTGCCCATAGCATATGTGACCGTGCACCTCAAAACGAACATAAAGTCGCACACACTGATTTTGCGTGATGACTGAAAATAAGTGAAATGGGTCAACCTAGCCAAACTTGATTTTTTCATATTTTCTGAAAGAGCGGGTCTTCTTTTACATTATGCTAAAATTTGGTATCATAAAACGGGCAGGAATGTGTGTTTTTTTAGCAGTTTATCTCGAACATTTTTGGCAGAATAGTGTGATTAGGTGTGTCTTTAGAATCCCTTTTTCATTTCTGAAAAACCTTTTCCACACTCTTCACTTTCAACTCTAATAACTTTTGAAAGGATAGTGCCACTGCTTTGAAAGTTGGCATTAATTATGAACAGAATGTGTTAATGAGGCATGCCTAATTTCAATTTAATCTGATAATCCCTTCATTGTTGTTACTCTGGTGGTTTACTTCCTGTCTTTTGTCATATTCATTGCACAGCCAGTACGGCTTGGTAAAGATTAAGCGCTTGAATAGACACTGTACTTCCGAGCCTCTTTTCTCACTTCACACTTTTCCTGAGTTTGTGTTTTCTTTCCAATATTTAGGTATGTTAGCAGAGTCCATTTGATTTGAGTTATACATCATTTTAAGGCTTAAAGTCTGCTCTTTCAGAATATGGTCTTAACTAAAAATTCATATCTGGCGACTTTTTGTTTGTTTTGAGGTGCAGTGTCACATATCATGTCTGCTCCCCTTCACACTCGAACCGTATAGCCAAGATGACAAAAAACAATGCGCAGAAAAAAAAAAAAGTTTGGTGCGCGAGCTTTCGAACCTGGCAACAATTGAATCACTATAATGATGATGTAAAAAGCTGTTAAAAAAAAAACGTGAAACATCTCACAGTTTCTTTGGTTTTTATTACATTGTTGAACTGGTTTCGTGTAATTGTGTGTATCCAAACCTTCCAATCCATTTACACTTTGTTTGAGATGAAATACATATCTTGACCTTGAACTTAAATGCTATAACAACTTTGTTTGATAGAAAGTTATTATTCGATTATAATATACCTTGCTTGGGTTCTAAAATAAAAAAAATTAACACACTACTTGGAGAGGCGGCGAACAGAAAACCCAGGAAGTCAGCATGACAGCTATCTCTAATATTTTGTTAAGAATACAGAATACGCCATAACTGTATTGTGTACATGATGAATGCACGTTAAGTGAAATTAATTAAGGAGATAGAAATATCAATGTGGGGTCACGCAGAAATTAAACCCCAGGAAGTTGACTTTGTGAAATAACGGGACATTCTTGCAGTGATTACAGTCGTTTACATTGACAGTGATCACTATGAAAATATGAAAATGTAAACTACTCTTTTTATGTGATAAGGCATAAGAGGCTTATGTCGCTATCCATTTGCATTCACACCTTCGGGCATGCTGATTTGAAATAATAACTTGTTGTGAATAATTTCATCATTTTGAAGTGCGAAAGAAACTACTGAAACTTGTTGGGTTAGAGTAAGGGTAAGGGTCCTCTCACTCTTTAGTGTCTCCGTACGAAATAATAATAATAATAATAATAAAAAATAAAAAAAAAATCTAGAATTTGGATCAACCAATAACCATTTACTGAGGAATCATCACAGAAGTAATGATTACATTCAAACAAAACATAATACATACATATATCGGGCCCTGACATGAAAATGGGCCCTAAGGGTATAAAATGTCGAAAATAAGTTTTACCGCCACATTGTAAAATGAATTCTGAGGTATTTATATAATGCAAATTGTTGTTTAAGATTCCACTCCTTAATGCCCAAATTGCGACATCTAGAAAAACATGTTTTGTCCGAATCCTGCGTTTCTTTATGTGCCTTTGCACGGACGTGCTCGCAGAAAACTAGCCGACTATTTTTTGTTTTTGTTTTTGTTTTGGCGCTCATATTGGTTTTTCAAACTGCCGCACCATTTATGGCGTTTGTGATATTTATGATTAAAGCTGTTAAAAATGAAAGGAAGTAATACGAAATATAGGATATTTTTTCTTATCATAACCTGTGGAATATACCATGTTATGTCACAAGTGAAGTATTACTAGAAAGGTTAATTTTTTGGCTCTGCAGATGGACTTACTTTGAAATATCTAAAAATGGCGCTCATCCCATTTTGCAATAACACTCTTCATATAATTATGTACATCCTCTTTCCAAGGGTTCAAACATCATAAAGATGTTATTTGTTTTTTGTCGTCCCTCTCGCATGCTTCATCTTATTACGTGTGTGTTTTCAAGTCATCATTCTACTGGAAATCATGGTCAGCCACTCAGTTTTTTATTTTTCGACGGATCAGCAAACTGGCCACACAAGGCAACGTACAGTTGCATTACCTATATTGCACAATAAGATATGACTGAACGCGGAACCAAAACATTATTTTGGATGTGTGCGTACATTTGTGCCTGCGTGATAATTTTGGCCCGCATTCAACATAAACATTTGCCATTTTTATATGAAGCTCTGGAAAACATGCCTCCCCCCCCCCCCGCATTATTATAGGCTGTGACACAATGGGAATTGAATAACCTTGAACGTTTCTATTAGGTTTGTGTGAGGAAATGTCACCAAATGCGCTATTCATCGTCCGACTAAAGTCCACCTCAACCTTAATGTTGAATTTGTCTGGCAAAGTAGACATGGAATGACTTGATATGATTCATACGCACATTATCAATACGTATATGTGACCCTGCATCACAAAACGAACAAAAAATCGCCAGATATGGATTTTTAGTTGAGGGCAGATTCTGAAAGAGCAGACTATAAGCTTTAAGATAATGTATAACTCAATTCAAATGGACTCCCCTAGCTAGCTAAATACTAGAAATAAAGCACACTCTGTAAAAGTGTGAACTGAGAAAAGAGGCTCTGAAGTGCAGGGTCTATTCAAGCGCTTAATCTTTACCAAGCCGTGCGAGCTGTGCAATGAAAGGGACAAATATAGAAAGTAAACCATCGAAACACTAACAATAAAGGGATTACCAGATTAAGCTGAAATTAGGCATGGTAAATTAACACATTCTATCCATGATTGGTGCTAACTTTCAAAGCAGCAGAATTATCCTTTCAAAAGTTATTAGACTTTAAAGTGAAGAGTGTGTAAAGGATTTCAAGAATTAAAAAGGGGACTCTAAGATTTACCTGATCATTCTATTCTTCCTCCCCCCCCCCCCTCTCAATGGGTTGTAGAAAAACTGCTGAAAACACATTTTCCCATTCATGTAATGATCCCAAACTTAAGAATGATGTAGAAGAAGGATAACTCTTTCAGAAATTATGAAAAACTCTAGATTGACTCGGCTGACCCATTTCACCTTTTTTTTTAATCCTGACATAAAATCGAGGGGTGCGACTTTTTGTTCGTTTTGTGATGCATGGTCATATGTGTATAATATATTTGTCTAGAAATATCGGAATTTTGAGTAAGCTTAAACATTTCTTTCCTGTTTATATTTTGCAGAGCATAATGTTCTTCTTTAATATCTCCACACTTTAATTATGGAATGTTGGCGTGGGGAAATGCAATTCACCCACTACTAGATTCCCTTCTCCGCATTAAAAAGCGTGCAATAAGAATCATAAACCACGCCGGATATTTTACTCAAAACCAACTGTCTTTTTCATCAAAACAGAATTCTGGAAATTCCAGACCTATTTTATTACAATCTCGGAATTTTCATGTATAAACTAACAACTAATGAATTACCATCTGTTTTCATCCATATGTTCAAAAGGAATCGCTCTATCCACTGTTATCCCAGAGTGACGCCTATCACCTTCCCCGTACTCGCACTATTTTTGCAAAGAAAACAATTATATTTACTGAACCCAGATATCGGAATGACCTCCCTTAAGATTTCTTCCTTATCTTTATTCACTTTTACTCGCAAATTAAAACAGCTATTGCTTAGTGGATATGTGACCGTGCACAACAAAACGAACAAAAAGTCGCACCCCTTGATTTTACGTGAGGACTCAAAAAAAAGTGAACCGGATGAACTAAGTCAATATTGAGTTTTTAATATTTTCTGAAGGAACTACCCTTCTTCTACATTATTCTTAAATTTGGGATCATCAAATAATGGGAAAATGCATTTTCAGCAGTTTTTCTACAACTCTTTTTCTGTAGAGTAGAGAGATCAGTTATGTCTTAATGGCCCCTTTTCATTTCTTGATAACCCTTTGCACACTCTTCACTTTTAAGTCTGATAACTTGTGATGGGATTAAGCAACTGCATTGAAAGTTAACATGCCTTATTAACACATTACGCTCTTTATCAATATCAATTTTCAAAGTAGTAGCATTATCCTTTCAGAAGTTATAGGAGTTGGAAGTGAAGAGCGTGTACAAGGTTTTTAAGACATGAAAAGGGGAATCTAAGACACACTTAATCACGCTATTCGGCCAAAAAATGTTCGAAATAAACTGCTAAAAAGCACACTTTCCTGCCCGTTTTATGATCCCAAATTTTAGCATTATGTAGAAGAAGACTTGCTCTTTCAGAAAACATGAAAAAGTCAAGATCGGCTCGGTTGACGCCTTTCACCTATTTTCAGTCCTCACACAAAATCAGCGTGTGCGACATTTTGTTCGTTTTGTGATGCACGGTCACATATACTTTACTCAGAGTTCTTTGAAAACAAACATATTATTCAACTATACTTTGCAGCAGACAATTTCTCAGTATCATTATCAGGACGACGACATGCACAGTGAGCATCGTACTAGCAGAGATTATCCAAATTCATGACGTATCTAATCCTTAGCAAATATATAAATACAACATAGTATGTGTGCAGCGTATTGCGAAACGTTTATTTCAACATATATGTGTTTTTATATTTTACAAACTTTTGCTATTGTGAGGAATTTGTAAGAAATTAGGTGAAATATTGGCAACTCCGTAGCGAGCAAACTCTCTTTGAACCCTGTATAGATAGAAAGTCTTGTAACGTGTGCATCCTACTGAATACGCATGCCCTGTTCCCCACTACTGCATTGATTCCAAATATGGTCATACTTTCTTCTTTTTCTTTGCAATTGTTCGATTTACGTTTGTTTGAGAAAAAAAAAAACTGTAGCTCACTCAGTATGTAGCGAAATAGGTATAATAAGCATTTCACAAGGCTTGAAATGGGATGTGGGAAGAACATACAATTCGGTAAAAAAAAAATGTGGATTCAACGCCTTTCGGTTGCAAGCTCTCTCCCTCTGTCTGTCTGTCTGTCTCTCTCTGTCTTTGTCTTTCACTCTCTCTCTCTCTCTCTCTTTAAATGGGTATCGATAATGGGGACGTTTGTCCAAAATTGACAATACAGTCATTGTTATGGGTGTGATTAGTCAAGACATAGCTCAAATACGATGTAGGGGTGTCTATGTCCGTGGGTGTCTTGGTTGGCGGGCATGCGGGGAAAAAGGAACAAATGTTTGCCATGTTCAAGGATGTGCATGTGACTGTGCATTGTTATAGTGCTATGTTGTTCGCGCGGTAAACAATGAGTATGGGAAATACCCCCCGTTCGATTGCGAAATGAGGGAAATTCCAGGGGTATTTTTCCACTCTCTTGCCCTCTCTCTATCTCTCTCTTTGTTGTTTTGTATAACAATATATTTCCTTGAGACATTTTTCGATTATGATACATTTCTATGATATATCTATCTATATATCTATATATATATATATATATATATATATATATATATATATATATGAATTAAATACATATCTGCCCCTGCATCACAAAACCCTCAAAAAATCGCCATAGATTTTTAGTTAAAGGCAGATTCCGAAAGAACAGACAAGTTTTAAATTGATGTATAACTCATTTCAAATGGATTCCCGTATCTAAATACTGGAAAGAAAGCACACACTGTGGAAAAGTATGAACTGAGAAAAAAAAAAGTCATGAAGTAGAAGGTTTCTTCAAGCTTTTAATCTTTACCAAGTAGTGCTAGCTGTGCAATGAAAGAGACAAAACATAGGATGTTAACTATCGGAAAAACAACAATAAATTGATTATGAGATTAAGCTGAAATTGGAGATGTTCTATTAACACACTCTGAACATGATACATTCCAGCTTTCAAAGAAGTAGACTAATCCTCTGAAAAGTTAATAGACTTGAAAGTGAAGAGTGTGTAAAGGATTAAAAGGAATGAAAAGGGAACTGTAAGACATACCTGATCATTCTATTCTCCCACAAAATGAGTTGTAGAAAAACTGCTTAAAACATACTTTTCAATTCATGTCATGTTCTCAAAGCAGACCATAATTTAGAAGAAAAAAATATGGAAACCTTAAGAGTTGACTCAATTGACCCATTTCACCTTTTTGAGTCCTGTCGTAGAATAAAGGGTTGCGACTTTTTGTTTCTTTTGTGATGCGCGGTCATGGGTATATATATGTATATTAGTATATGAATATAAACACGACCCAAGTCCAGGGAAGACCATTTCGAGTAAACTGAAAAAAAACTTCATATCTTTTTTGTTTGTCCAATAATACTCTATTTAACTGTGATGGGAAGGCAACATTGTATATACAAATTAGAACATATATCATTATGACAATTAACATTAACATTAAAGGGAAAGTAAACCCAAAGAGCAATGTGGATTGAGTGAAAGCAGTAATATTAGTAGAACACATCAGTGAAAATTTGAGGAAAATCGGGCAATCGATGCAAAAGTTATGAATTTTTAAAGTTTTGGTGTTGCAACTGCTGGGTAAGGAGACTACTAGAGGTTATGACGTATGAGTGGACTACAATATAAAGAAAATAAAAAGGGAATTCAATAAAAATTTATTTTTCATGAAAATTATACATTCCATTAACTTGATACTGACATATGTTAGGGGTAGCACTTGTTCCCCCTGCTTTCTGATAGCAGTTAGTCAAGAACTCTTTCATTTTGCTAGAAAAGTGAATTTTTGTGGAATTCCTTTTGTGTTCTACTACTGTTACTGCTTTTACTCAATCCGCATTGCTCTTTGGGTTTGTGTTCCCTTTAATTGTGGAGACGCCATTTTGTGTGATGGACTTGGGTCGTTCTTTGATTCATATGGACTTGGGTCGTCCTTTGATTCATATACATGAAATTCTGCTATAGAGATGAGAGAAGGACGAGAGAGGGCGCTATAATATGAATGTAAGAATGACCCAAGTCCTTCATTCTTACATTCCTATAAGATTTAACTCATTTATTTCAGGCACTTCCCGGGGTAATTAGGATTTATCATTTATACACAAGATGAGTATATGCATAAGCTACAATTTCCCATGTCAAACTGAATTTGGCCAAAAATTGGACTTGGGTCGTTCTTATATTCATATACTCATATATATATATATATATGTATATATATATATATATATATATATATATATATATATATATATATATATATATGTGTGTGTGTGTGTGTATGTGTGTGTGTGTGTGTGTGTGTGTGTGTGTGTGTATGTGCGTGTGTGACATTGCACCACAAAACCAACAAAAAAAGTCGCCAGACATGGATTTTTAGTTAGCAACAGATTCTGAAAGAGCACTCAATTAAAATGGACTCCCCAAACCGATCTAAATACTGGAAAGAAAGCACACACTCTGGAAAAGTGGGAATTGAGAAAAGAGGCTCTGAAGTACAGGGTCTATTCAAGCGCTTAATCTTTACCAAACCGTGCTAGCTGTGCGGTGAAAGGGACAAAACACAGGATGTAAATCTCCGGAGCAACAACAATGAAGACACTATCAGATTAAGCTGAAATTGGGTATGTTATATTATCACATTATGTTCATGATGAATGCCAACTTTCAAAGCAGTAGCTCTATCCTTTCACAAGTTATTAGACTTGAAAGTAAAGAGTGTGCAAGGATTTTAAGAAATGAAAAGGGGCCTCTAAGACATACCTGATCATTCTACTCTGCCTAAAAAAAAAGGTTGTAGAAAATCTGCTGAAAACATATTTTCCCATTCATGTTATGATCCCAAACTAAAGAATAGTGTAGAAGGACAGCTCTTTCAGAAAATATGAAAATCTCAAGATTGACTCTGTTGACCCATTTGACCTTTATTCAGTCCTCACGTAAAATCAATGGGTGCGACTTTTTGTTCGTTTTGTGATGCACGGTCACATATATATATATATATATATATATATATATACAATGTATAATTCAATTCAAATGGATTCTCCTAACCTAAATAAATATTCGAGAGAAAGCGCACACTCTGGAAAAGTTTGAAGTGAGAAAAGAGGCTGTGAAGTACAGGGTCTACTCAAGTGCCTAATCTTTAATAAGCCGTGCTGCCCGTGCCATGAATGAAAAAAAAAACAACAACAACTAGATGTAAACCACTTTAGTATCAACAATGAAGGGATTATCAGATTAAGCTGAAATTGAGCATGCTTGATTAACCTATTTTGTTCATAATACAAATAAACTTTCAAAACAGTAGCATTATCCTTTAAAAGATTATTAGAGTTGAAAGTGAAGAGTGTGCAAAGGAGTTTCAAGAAATTAAAAGGGCCTCTAAAAATAACCTGATCACATTATACTTTACCAAAAAAAAAAAGGTTGGTAGAAGAACTGCCAAAATCCCACTTTTCTATCTAATTCAGGATCCCAAACTTAGTGATAATGTAGAAGAAGAATAGCTTTTTCAGAAAATATGCAAAACTCAAAACTGACTCGGTTGACCTGTTTTTGGTTTGCAAATACATGTCCTAGTATACACTATACTGACGAAGGCCCGAGGCGGGTTGAATTTTTTGTCAATAAAAACCTTCTTGTTGGATCTACAGATGACGTACTTGAGACCCATTCTTCATACAATTGCTACCCTGCGTCATAAAACCACTTTGTCCTCTCCACACAAGTACACATTAATGTGCTATGAGATACCTATGTATCTCATAAGTAGTGAAGCTTGGCATGGTGTTGCCGCCAGAGTAATTCTCGTGTCAGAGGTAATGTCTGAAAGCCAGCTGGGGGATTTCTCTTTCGAACATTACAGTAGTGTGTTCATAATTTACATAAAATCGATTCGTAGGTTTATCTCTCCCATTATGATAAGGAGATCAGCCAAAAAAAAAATATATATATATATTTCATGTTTGCGTATGTATTTCATATGTAGTGAAATCTGGCATTGCGCTCCTGCAAAATGATAATATATATTGCTTACATGTACAAACATTTATCTCCTGTTCCGAGTTAATTTCTGAACCAGTTTACACGAGCAGTTTACATCAAACATCAATTGTAATTCAGGTTTTCCATCACGTTCGGTACCAGGTGCTTTGTTCACAACAAAATGTTATTTTGACCTTTTTTTTTTGATATTTTGGCCGTGTGCGTGTGGGACGTGTTAGCCACTGTGAAGGATGATTATGCCTTATGTTCGTAATTGCAAAAGAGGCATCAATTGTCAGATTGGCTGTTAATTGTCAAGGTCTACAACTTTGCCAAGAAAATAAAGGTCGATCTCCAGATTAACCTAGATTTCCTGTTCATATTTTTTACAAAATTACATTTGGAGGCTATTTGTTATACTTTGGGAAGGGCTTTACTGTTCTATCTTATGAGGTTATTGTCTTATGTCACTTATTTTATCGCACATAATGAACACAACACATGTCTTAGCGTGTCCTTATGTAAATGAAATATGAATATTTGCGACGTGTTAACCTATCGGTATATCAATAATCATATAAAATTGATAATGGACTTTCACACAGTTTTACCACCAAATGGATTATTCCATTGCTTGCACGTTCAGATTAAATAACAGACAAACCCAGACTATGTACTTTTAAAAGCAAAAAAAAAAAAATGCTCAAAATCCCTGATATAATCCAAATTCGCAGAATTTACTGAAAGGGTATCATAGTAAATTCCCCGAAAAAAAACAAAACAAAACAAAACAAAACTGACCACAAGATCGCACATTCCTTCGTCAACATAGATACAATAGTTATTAACATATTTTTCTAAATGAATATTCATGCAATGCTTGAAAGGAAGGGGTGGCCCATACCCCCCGTCCCCCATAAGATAAAGTGAGTTAGTGGACGATAAATGTAAAAATAACGTGTATTTTAGGAATATTGCAATCTCTTTCAAAACTGGAGCATACAAAAAAAAATCATAATAATGGAGGCAATGTACAAAAACACTATAGATCGCAGAAGACACAACATTTTAAAATACTTTATCTTCCATTCATTAAAGGGATAAACATGTTGACATAGCATCCGCCAAAGTGACCAAATTACCCCTCGACTATTTGCTTTTTCCTCACGCCGTAATTGAAAGACCCTAAGTGTACAAAAACGTAATCATCATTGTTTAATAGATGGCGCTGTTCATCTTGTCGAGCTTGTGATCTTTTACCCTTTGCAAGGTGTTAAAGTTGTGGACCGGGTATACCTTAATTGTATAAAAATCGTGGGCTCTTTTGGCCTTATGTCAATAACGTAGGCATTTGTTTTTATTGATTGATTGATTTATTTTTTTTTTTGCTAAGTGTCGAGCTCGTGAAATCCATCTTACTTCATAGTGTCAAGATCTTGAGAACTGTCTTGCTTCATAGTGTCTAGCTCGTAGGCAGTGTAACTCGTGGGTATTCAGTTCGATCATGGGATGATCAAGTCTAGTTTAACATTTAATTTCACTGAGATATATTACCCAATGCCGAGCTCATGTGCCGTGTTTACTTAGTGTCTATATCGTGAGCTGTATGATTCTTTAGGCTCTATGACTCTTTAGGATCTTTAAGCTCGAGACATGCATCAAAAAATGAACCATGCATCATTATTTTGCATGTGTAAAGTACGCTTGATAATCATGGGCACCTGATTCATTACTAGGTTTGAGGTATCTGTTTGTTTTTTTTTTTTTTCATGCAATCCATTCTTATTCAGGGGAAATCCCGATTGCCTTTGCCATAACAACTCCAACAAATACAAAACAGGCTACTGTGTTTTGGTTTTTAGTTTATCTCCTATAAACTTCAATCAGGGCCACCTGGTACCGATTGGCTAGGTTCTCAATTGTCCTCGTTTAATATGAATGTGTTCATTGCCTCCATAGTGGCTTATATTCCAATTTTAGAACATGAATGGAATTAATGTCTCGGAACGCGGTGTGTCTCACGTCTTTCAATGCACAATTCCACTGGATATGCCTATACAAAGGAAACCTCTACCTCATCTCATTTATTACCAGTGGTTCAAAAACATCTTTGTGTCAATAAATTTCTGACGTCGGCATACCGAAGTCCTTCCTACTCACGAATGTTATTATGAGTCTTTGTCTGTATGCGACAATAGGCTGACGTTGGTCCCAGTGCTATGTGGGAATATTTCGATATGTCAACATGAAATACAGGAATGTTCCATTTATTGGCTACAATACCCCTCAATATGCATGCTAGGTAAATTTGTTCCCCCAAGGACATTGATTGACAAGATGCTCCACCAGTCGATGGGGTTCCAGTTTTTGTTGTTTTGTTATTCATTTTCACATAACTCAGTGTCTGTTAATCAAATCTTCAAGGGAATTGTGTAGTGACAGTCGATCTAAAACAACAAAAATGATAAGATGGGGATTATGAATATGTCAACATTCAACAGGACGAAGACGTACTCGATTTTAACGGTGTTTGTTGTAGTGATTTTTGGTGGAAAAATTGTTAAGAAATCGGTCTTGTCCTTCTCTGCCTGCACAGAAATCCTTTAGCAGACTAGACAATTTAGAAGTCCATGAGTGCCAATAGAAATTAATGGAACACAAAACGTGTCATTTCATTATTGAGCACAATGCTAAAATGAGCATACGTGACCAGGACCAGCAAATTGTTAGAGAGAGGAGAGAGAGAGAGACTATCTATACGATGTGACAGAAAGCTATGGATCACACATAATGGAAAAGAACAGAAAAGATTTTGAATAGAAAGGTTTCAAAATAAGACCAGCACAACACCTCATACATGGCATTGATCCTTTGATTGAGACACTTCGAGATAAAGTTTGAAGCTCTGTCAGACATGACTTTCGTTCATGCTTAGCGAAACACGGTACTGCAAATTCCAAAGCGTGGGCCGTTCCCAGTCATTTTGTGGCATAATGCTTGCGAATGTATATACATCATTCTCGCCATTATCAATTTCGAGTGCGCGTGATGTTTAACATGTTGCCATTGTTAAAACTTGGCAGGATTGTTTCAACGATCATTTTGTTTGTATTAAAAAAAAAAATAATAAAGTGATATAAATCCGGGACATGTGATAATTTTTGTTTCATACATAGGAAATGATTCTAGACGATTTCCGTTTAAATGGATTTTTTCTTCATTTTTTTTAACTAGGCCCATGTTTTTAATAGCCTAGATATCATAGAAAGGGGAAAAAAAGTTTCCTACAATGACATGTAATCTCAGAAAGATTTGCTATTGGCACACACAATCATAGATAATATGCAGAGTAGGACAGTTCAACAATGTTTTGTTTTTCTTCCACAGGTGAACTGGTCCGAGAAAGTCATTGACTTTCAGTTGTGCACGTCTTCGATATGACTACGGAGTGGAATTATCATTGGAATACACAAAAACAAAGCAGTATTTTATCACCTGTTTCATCCCTGCGTTATCAATTCTTAATAATTGCATCCTGGACTAGAAATGCAACCACAGAATATTTGTGACTCTGCATCACAAAACAAGAAAAAAACGACATTGCCAGACATGATTTGTTAGTTATGGTCAGATTCTGAAAAAAAAGACACTAAACTTTGAAATGATGTATAACTCAATTCAAATGGACTCCCCTAACCTATCTAAACATTGGAAAGAAAGCACATACTCTGGAAAACTGTGAACTGAGAAAAGAGTTTCTGAAGTATATGACCTACTCAAGAGCTTAATCTTTGCCAAGCCTTGCTATCTGTGCGATGAAAGGGACAAAACACAGGATTTGAAACGCCGGAACAAGAAATATGAAGTGACTCTCTGATTATTAAAGGGATCACACAGTTCTGGTTGAGACCTAATTTCAAATTTCTAACATTTTTTTGGTGAGATAATGAGAAACCTCTTATGAAATATGAAAGAGCATGTAATTCTATGAGGAATTCAACGTTTATTTGATGAAAATTGGTTTTGAAATGGCAGAGATATCAAAAAAGAGTGATTCTAATAAAGTGTGGGACCCACACTTTATTACGATCGCTTTGTTTTACTTTGTTTTTGGATGTTTCAGTCATTCCAAACCCGATTTTCATCAAATAAACTTTGAATTCCTCTTAAAATGGTATGCTCTGTACTATATCATAAGTGTTTTCTTGGTATCTCGCAAAAAGTTCAAAGCCCAATTCTCATCTCTACCAATACTGTACTATCCCTTTAAAGCTGAAATTAAAGATGTTCTATTAACATTTTCTGTCGATGATTAATGCCAACTTTGAAAGCAGTAGCGTTATCCTTTCAAAAATTGTTTGACTTGAAAGTGAAGAGGGTGCAAAGGATTTCAAGAAATACAAAGGAGCCTCTGAGACATACCTGATCATTATTCTCTCGCCTCCCCCCCCCCAAAAAAAGGGGGGGGGGTTGGAGAAAAACTGCTACGAAAACAGTTTCTCATTCATGTTAAGATCCCAAACTAAAGAATGATGAAGAAGAAGCATAGCTCTTTCGGAAAATATGAAAAATAAATCAAGATTGACTCGATTGACCCACTTCACCTTCTTTGAGTCCTCACGTAATATCGAAGGGCGCGACTTTTTGTTGGTTTTGGGATACACGGTCACGTTTGAATTTACAGTTTTACAGTCTTGTTTGATACGGAGAAGGATGAACCACCCCAAACTGCAGATCCCTTGACGTTGCTTAATAAATTGGATGTCCTTATGACATCTGAGCGTTCACGCTACCATTAGGCCTACCCTCTAACGCGTAATACACTGAGTGACAACATGGCGTCCAATTTAGCAGTTGTACTGATATGTGTTGTCTGATACTGCCCCCTACGGTGTAGTGGGAGTTTCGCCTAAAATCCAGTTCACAGTTGAAATTCAAGCCCTCCAGATTAAGGCCATTGCCGACCCTCGACGTGTCACTGATATATCTAAAAGCCTGATGTTCTTCATTTGAAGTAAAGTGTGTTTTTCAGAGTAGATGAGCAAAAAGAGCTCACACAATCACGTTGACACATAAAACAGGATCTTTTCTCTGGTCAATATATCAGTTTTTATACTTGCGTTTAAGATTAATGCATTTGTTTCTTTCATTCATTTTCCTTTTTCATCTCCACCAAAAAAAAAAAAAAATCCAATGTCCTTATGAAATTTTTTCAATTTCGAGTGCGCGTGATGTTTGGCATGTTGCCAGTGTTGAAACTTGGCATGATTGTTTTAGCGATCATTATTGTTTGTATTAAGAAGAAACATGTATTTAAAATGATATAAAGCCGGTACATGTGACATTTTTGTTTCATACACACGCTTTTTTTTTGACGATTTCCGTTCAATTGGATTTTATTTTTTTTTTTTTTTTAATAGCCTACATATCATAGAAAGAGAAATTAAAGTTTGCTACAATGAACTATAATCTTAGAAAAGATTTCAATTTGGCATACACGATTATAGATAATTTGCAATGTAGGACATTTCAACAATATTTTTCTTTCTTCCACAGGTGAAATGGCCCAAGAAAGTCATTGATTTTGTGTTCTGCAAGTCTTCGATTTGAATACGAAGTGGAATCATTATTTGAATATACAAAGTCAAAACAGTATTTAATTACCTGTTTCATCCCTGAGTTATCAATTCACAATAATCGCATCCTGTGGCTAGAAATACAACCACAGTATATTTGAAGAGTTTGTTCGCCAGTCTATTTTTGAAAATTTTGAAGGACGGTCTTTGTCATCAAGTACAAAATAATACCTTTTAAATGATATATTGTTCACTACATATAAAGGTAAATTTTTGAAGTTATGGTCAAAAGAAGCAAAAATTTTCTTATTATTCTCTGTATTTTTCTTGACCTTTAATCGCAAATATCTCCATTTGGCAAATATGGACTTATCGGTTTTTGCGAACAAACTCTTCAGTTGTGTCCCTGCATCACAAAACCAACAAAAAGTCGCCAGACATGGATTTCTAGTTAAGGGCAGACTATGATACAGCATACTCTAAGCTTTAAAATGACGTTAAACTCAATACAAATGGAATTCCCTGAACTATGTGTATCTAAACATTGGGAAGAAATTACATACACTCTGGAAAATATTGTGAACTGAGAAAAGAGGCTCTTATGGTCTATTCAAGCCCTTCCTAAGCCTTGCTAGCTGTGCGATGAAAGGGACAAGACACAGGATTTAAAACGCAGGAACAACAAATATGAAGTGAGTACATGTATCGGATTAAGCTGAAATTGATGATGTTCCATTATCTTATCCCGTCCATTATTAATGCCAACTTTCACAGCAGCAGCGTTATCCTTTCAAAAGTTATTAGACTTGAAAGTGAAGAGTGTGCAAAGAGTTTAAAGAAATAAAAAGGGGCCTATAAACACATACCTGATCATTCCACTCTCCTCCCTCCTCCCCCCTCCAAAAAAAAAAAAAAAAAAAAAAAAAACAGGAGTTGCAGAAAAAACTGCTAAAACAACCTCTTCTCATTCATGTTAAAATCCCAAACTAAAGAATAATGAAGAAGAAGCATTGCTCTTTCTGAAAATATGAACGAATTCAAGATTGACTTGGTTGACCCATTCCACCGTCTCTGAGTTTTCGCGTAATATCAAGGGGTGCGACTTTTTGTTGATTTTGTGATGCGCAGTCACATTTGAATTTCCAGTTTTACACTTTTCTTTGTTTTAGTTTCCTTTGATACGGAGATGGATGTGTCGCCCCCCCCCAAAAAAAAACAAAAACAAAAAAACAAAAAACAAAACAAAACAAAAAACTGCAGATTCCTTGACGTTGCTTGATTGGATCTCATTATGACATCTGAGCGTTCACGCTGCCAGTACCCTCTAACGCGTAATACACTGAGTGACAGCATGGCGTCCAATTTAGCAGCAGTTGGCCAGACTCTCTTTAAAGGTGCATAGTCCCGGTAGTGTAGAGGGCGATGATACCGCCGATCACCGTCAGCATTGATACGAAGATAGCCGAAGTTGAGCTGTCATCAAGAGTAAAGCGCGTAGGTGTAGCCATGGTCGCCTTCCTAGAGGACTGAAGAAGAACAAACCAGAATGGGATGAGAGCGATTGAATTAAAAGAGATGAAGAAGAAACACATGGTACGAGCAAGAATATTTGTAAAGGAAAAGGAAAAATAGTAATATTGATAAAACAAAAAATCGATGTGAGTAGAGGAACGGAAAAAGACCCCCCCCCCCCAAAAAAAAAAAATAATAGAAAAATAAATAAAATAATAATAATAATAATAATAATAATAATGACCAGTCTAAATGAGAAAGCAATTTACATTGTAGCAGAATACCAAAAAAAAAGAGAGAGAGAATAATGTGATGACCATAGTTACGTAGATAGCCAAAGGTGTAGTTCGAAATGAAAAACACCTTAAATAAGACTGATATCATGAAATCTTTGACGATCCTACTCTAAAGTCATAGCAGCTTTACTTTATTAAAGACGCAATCCATCGAAATGTACTGATGAAAATCATTGACAAATGATGCGGTGTCACAGAAAACAAATCAAAAAGTGAACCTTTGATTTTTTTTATTATTCTGCAAGCTTCTTTCCACAAAGAATAATTAGAATTAGTCTCAATAGAATAGACAGTTTAGCCACATGTGATACCACCAATGCACCATTTCATAATAAACAAACGGTTACACAATTTGTTTGTTTCTTTTCTGGTATGTTGTTGTTTGTTTGTTTGTTTGTTTGTTGTTTGTTTTTGGTGGTAACTAAAGTTCTTGCTACCGTCATCGTTAGACGTTATCGCGGCCGATATCTTATAATCAGAAAAAAAAAAGATGAGAAAGCGTATTATATAAGATTTCTCTTCTTTTTTTTTTCAGATTCCATGTTTATAGTGAAGATGCATATTTCAGTGAGTTTGGCACTTACGAGTCATGCAGACCTTGAGCTACACAGCCAAACAACAAGAACAAGAACAACAATAACACAAACACTACTCCCATTAACGTCATTATAAGCATCCTGTGTATATGTATTAGTATATCAAATTGGTGGTATATCAAAAGTCATTTGAATAGAATTCCAAATATATTATAATTGCATAACAGCCGTTACAATTTACAGAGACGTATGTCTATGTCCCTATTAAAAGAATGTGTCCCTGCGTCACAAAACCAACAAAAAGTCGCCAGATATGGATCTTTTGTTAAGGGCAGATTCTGAAAAAAACAGACTTTAAGCTTTAACATGATAATATAGCTCAATTCAAATGGACTCCCCTACCCCATCTAAATATTGAAAAGAAAGCACACACTCTGAAAAAAAGTGTGAACTGAGAAAAGAGGCTCTGAAGTACGGAATCTATTCATGCGCCTTATCTTCACCAAGCCGTGCAAGCTGTGTGATGAATTGGACCATAAAAAAGAGGATGTAAACCACGGGAGCAACAGCAATGAAGAAATTATCAAATTAAGCTGAAATTGAGCATGCTCTATTAACACATTCTGTCCATGATTAATGCCAACCTTCAAAGCAGTAGCTATTTGTTTTGAAAAAAGTTATTGCAGCTGAAAGTGAGGAGCGTGCAAAGGATTTTCATGAAATAAAAGGGGTCTCTGAAGCATACCTGATCACACTACTCTACACAAAAAAAAAAGGGGGGGGGGCTTGTAGAAAAACAGCTGAAAACACTCTTTTCGATCCATTTAATGATTCCAAACTTAGGAATGATGCAGAAGAAGAATAGCTCTTTCAGAAAACATGAAACACTCAAGACTTGGTTGACCCGTTTCATCCTTTTTGAGACGTCACGTAAAATCAAGGGGTGCGACTTTTTTTTTTTTTGTCATGCACGGTCGCAAATATCATCCATCCCTCCAACTTTTTTTCAGTATTCCTAAAATGCGATACTGTTCTTGTTCAATCCAGTGAGGTCGTAAGTCAATCTTGAGTGTTTCATGTTTTCTGAAATAGAAAGGGAAATAGTATGCAAAACTGAAGTAACATGTTTGTGTGTGTAATGAATAATATATATGTATATGGATAGAAAATATTACATTTTCAGCTTGAGCAGCATAATGACAACTTTCAGTTTCTCTTATTTCCCTCTCCCTTCTTATCGAAAATAATGTCAATATCTTGACAAAATGGCCGTCTCATAGATAGTTTACCAGGTACCATTTTTTTTTTTTTTTTTTTTTGGGGGGGGGGGGACATTTATGTCTTCACAATTTATGTGAGATAGAGTTGATACAATCTGCTGCTGGGTCTCCAATAAAGAGAGAAGCACAAAATGGTGTGTCATGTTTACCTATGTATCTCATAAGTAGTGAACCTTGGCATTGTTTTGCCGTCACATGATTTCGTCTCAGAGGTCTTTTTCAGTATTTGTTTATTTCATTTTCATTTTCATTTTCATTTTTTCTTTCTTTCAACAAAACATAACATAAAGTTAAGCACAAATTCAATCATAAGCATATATACATTAAAAAGTATGACAATCAATGGTAATCAACAAACTTCCAAAGATATGCACACATAGTGGAATTCCAAAGTTATGTTTGAAGGGGTAAAATGAGAACTGAGAGGTCCACTAAAAAAGCATTGCTTGTAGATTGTGGACCACTCTAAGATATCTTCAAAAATACTTATTATGATACACAAGTACATGTGATTATAATACGTAATACAGAAAACAAGACAAAATGAAACAAACAACAGAGATACAACAACATAACATGACTATACTGAGGGGGATACGATTGAAAGGAGTAGAGCAAAAACAAATTTAAGGGGCGAAGGGAAAGAGAGAAAGAGATAGAGAGAGTGCCTACACGCTGGACAGAGAAACGGAAAAGGGAATTGTGAAAGTATTTCGGACAGCTGGTGACTGCACGCAGCTGTGGAAAAGTTAAGGAAATACAAAGCCGAATTTCATTACTTTATAATGCCATTTTTCATTGTGAAAAGATGAATTTGATAACTAATGAAGAACATTACATTTATTGTAACCTATATAGGTAATGAAAATAAATATCTCAGCCAGAATTTAGCACAAAAAAAAAAAGATTTCAATTTACGCTTAAAAGAAAAAACGATGGAGAATTTTTCATTTAAGAACTTAATGAATTCCAACATTTTGGGCCGGTGTATACGAATGCATGCTGAGCTAATTTGTTTCTGAAAAGGGGTAAATGAAACTCATTAGACCGCCTAATAGAATAATCATGAAAACATTGATTTCGGGGAAACATTGAATTGAAAATATTTGGGTGAGCATTCGTGTTGTATTGAACATGAACTGACCCCGTTGAAAAAGAAAGAAATCTTTGATTTTCAAAGTCTTGTATTTGATGAATAATGAATCTGAGTGGGAACGTGGCGAAACCCCATGGATAATACGAAGTACCTTATTCTGCAATAACAATAATTCATCTCATAAAATTCGATGGGCGCTGCCGCATGCTAAAATTCCGTAATTAAGATAAGGTAATATTAATGAATAATACAATGTTAACAAGGAAGACGAGTTATCGAAGGAATTAAAGGAGATGCACAGGAGACACAAGATTAGAGAAAGGATGTAAGTAAAGCAAAAGAGGGGAACATTTTTAGAAAAAAATCGATATGAATAGGAAGGGGAACAATCAAATAAAAGAGAAGAACAAATCTGAATGAGAATTAGATTGACGTCGTAGTAGAAACACAACAAAATACAGAAAAAAAAAAGATACTGTTCACAATTCAAGGACTTTGATAGCGATGTGTATAGCCAAGGTTGTAGTCCGACAAACAAAGCCGAAATTGGAATGCCCTCAGTGTAAAAATACGTAATTAATCATTGTTTGATAGATGGCGCTGTTTATCGAGTCGAGCTTGATTTCCTTTATCCTCTGCCTGGTGTCGATGTTGTGGGCCTTGTAAGCCTTAAATGTACAAAAGTCATGGGCTCTTTTTGCCTAGTGTCAGTAACCTAGACATTTGTTTCTAATTATTTTTGCGTAGGGTACAGCAGCTCGTGAAAATTTTCTTTATACTTCGTACCTTAGTATCGAGATCTCAAGAAATGTCTTACTTTATGCCGAGCTCGCGAGACATTTATTATAGCGTCTAGCTCATAGGTTGTATAACTCGTAGGTATTGTGCTCATGCTATGATCCCGCCTAGTTTTAGCATTTATTTTCAATGAGATACTTTGCAGTGCTCATGTTCCGTGATACCCATTTATAGTATGTATATCGCGGGTTGAATGATTCTTTAAGCCCAATGCCCACTGTGCGACCTGAGCCTGGAGCTGGTGGCGAGCTGGTGGCGAGCTGGTCTATTTCGTCACGAAATCATTTGGTCAAAGTTATCTTAAATTATATGATTCATTATTAAGTTTGAGGTATCTGATTTCTTTCATGCAATCCATTCTCCTACAGGGGAAATCCCGTTTGCCTTTGACATAACAACTCCACCGCAAACAAAACAGGCTGCTGTGTTTTGGGTTTTAGTGTGTCTCCTATATATTTCAATCAGGGCCTCCTTGGTACCGATTTGTGAGGTCTCTCCATTGTCCTTGTCAAACATGAATGTATTCATTGCTTCAATAACGGCCTATATTCCAATTTTAGAGCATGAATGAAATTAATGTCTTGGAACGAGGTATGTCTCAAATCTTTTAATGCACAGCTCCACTGGATATGCTGGTGGGTTTGTATGGTGCATGTACAAAGCAAACCTGCACCCCATCTCATGTATTACCCGTGGTTCAAAAACATCTTTGTGTCAATAAATTTCTGCACGACTGACGTCGGCGTACCGAAGTCCTTCCTACCCACGAATGTTATTATGAGTCTTTGTCTGTATGCGACAATAGGCTGACGTTGGTCCCAGTGCTTCGTGGGAATCTTTCGATACGTGAACATGAAATACAGGAATGTCCCATTTATTGACTACAATACCCCTCCATATGCATGCTGGGTGGATTTGTTCCACCAAGGACATTGGTTGACAATATGTTCCACCAGTCGACGGAGTTTCCCTTTTTGTTGTTTTGTTATTTATTTTCACATAACACAGTGTCTGTTAATCAAATCTTCAAGGGAATTGTATAGTGACAGTCAATCTAAAACAACAACAATGATGAGATGGGGATTATGAATATGTTAACATTCAATAGGACGAAGACGTTCTTGGTTTTAACTGTGTTTATTGAAGTGATTTTAGGTGGAAAAATTGTTAAGAAATCAGTCTTGTCCTTCTCTGCCTGCAAAACAATTCTTTAGCAGACTAGACAATTTAGAAGTCCATGAGTGCCAATGGAAATTAATGCAACACAGAGCGTGTCATTTCATTATTTAGTACAATGCTGAAAAGAGCATACGTGAGCAGGACCAGCAAATTGTTAGAGATAGAGAGAGAGAGAGAGAGAGAGAGAGAGAGAGAGAGAGAGAGAGACTATCTGTGCGATGAGACAGAAAGCTATGGTTCACACATAATGGACAAGAACAGAAAAGATCTTGAATAGAAAGGTTTGAAAAGAAGACCAACACGACACCTCATACATGGCATTGCTCCTTTGGTTGAGACACTTCGAGATGAAGTTTGAAACTCTGTCAGACATGACTTTGGTTCATGGTTAGCGAAAAACGGCACTGCTGCAGATTCAAAAACGTGGGCCCAGTCATTATGTGGCATAATGCTTGCGAATGTATACATCATTCTCGCCATTATCAATTTCGAGTGCGCGTGATGTTTGGCATGTTTCCATCGTTAAAACTTGGCAGGATTGTTTCAACGATAATTTTGTTTGTACTAAAAAGAAAGAAGAATAAAGTGATATAAATCCGGGACATGTGATAATTTTTGTTTCATACAGAGGAAATGATTCTAGACGATTTCCGTTTAATTGGATTTTTTCTTTCTTTTTAGCTAGGCCCATGTTTTCAATAGACTAGATATCAGAAAGGGAAAACAAAGTTTGCTACAATGAAATATAATCTGAGAAAAGATTTGCTATTGCCATACACGATTATAGATGATTTGCAGAGTAGGACAGTTCAACAATGTTTTGTTTTTCTTCCACAGGTGAAATGGTCCAAGAAAGTCAATGATTTTCTATTGTGCAAGGCTTCGACGTGACTACGGAGTGGAATCATTATTGTAATACACAAAAACAAAGCAGTATTTTATCACCTGTTTCATCCCTGCGTTATCAATTTTTAATAATCGCATCCTGGACTAGAAAAGCAACCACAGTATATTTGTGACTCTGCAGCACAAAACAAAACAAAACAAAACAAAACAGTTGCCAGACATAACTTTTGTTTGTTTTTCTAATTAAGGTCAGATTTTAAAAGAACAGAATCTAAGCTTTAAAATGATGTAGAACTCAATTCAGATGGACTCCCCTAACCATCTAAACATTGGAAAGAAAGCACATACTCTGGAAAACTGTGAACTGAGAAAAGAGGTTCTGAAGTATATGACCTACTCAAGAGCTTAATCTTTGCCAAGCCTTGCTATGTGTGCGATGAAAGGGACAAAACGTAGGATTTAAAACGCCGGAACAAGAACTATGAAGTGACTCTCTGATTATTAAAGATGAAATTAAAGATGTTCTATTAACATTTTCTGTCGATGATTAATGCAAACTTTGAAAGGAGTAGCGTTATCCTTTCAAAAATTATTTGACTTGAAAGTGAAGAGGGTGCAAGGATTTGAAGAAATAAAAAGGGGCCTCTGAGGCATACCTGATCATTCTACTATCGCCCCCCCCCCCCAAAAAAAAAGGGGGGGTTGTTAAAAATTGCTAAGAAAACAGTTTCTCATTCAGGTTAAGATCCCCATCTAAAGAATAATGAAGAAGAAGCATAGCTCTTTCTGAAAATATGAAAAAAAAAATCAAGATTGACTCGGTTGACCCATTTCATCTTCTTTAGTCCTCACTTTGTTGGTTTTGTGATGCACGGTCACATTTAAATTTGCAGTTTTACAGTTATACGGAGAAGGATGTGCCGCCCCAAACTGCAGATCCCTTGACGTTGCTTCATTGGATGTCCTTATGACATCTGAGTGTTCACGCTACCATTACCCTTTAACGCGTAATACACTGAGTGAAAACATGGCGCCCAATTAAATTTTAGCAGTAGTTGGCCAGAATCTCTTTAAATATAGGTACTGATATGTGTTGTCTGATACTGCCCTCTGCGGTGTAGTGGGAATTTCGCCTAAAATCCAGTTCACAGTTGAAATTCAAGCCCTTCAGATTAAGGCCATTGCCAACCCTCGATGTGTTACTGATATATCTAAAAGCCTGATGTTCTTCATTTGAAGTAAAGTGTGTGTGTGTTGTTTTTTTTTTTTTTTTCAGAGTAGATGAGCAACCACAGTATATTTGTGACTCTGCAGCACAAAAAAAAAAAAAAAAACAGTTGCCAGACATGAATTTTTTTTTATTAAGGTCAGATTTTGAAAGAACAGACTCTAAGCTTTAAAATGATGTATAACTCAATTCAAATGGACTTCCCTAACCTATCAAAACATTGGAAAGAAAGCACATACTCTGGAAAACTGTGAACTGAGAAAAGAGGCTCTGAAGTAAATGACCTACTTAAGAGTTTAATCTGTACCAAGCCTTGCTAGCTGTGAGATGAAAGGGACAAAACACATGATGTAAAACGCCTGAACAAGAACTATGAAGTGACTATCTAATTATTTAAGCTGAAATTAAAAATGGTCTATTAGCATGTTCTGTCGATGATTAATGCCAACTTTGAAAGCAGTAGCGTAATCCTTTCAACAGTTATTTGACTTGAAAGTAAAGAGGGTGCAAAGGATTTCAAGAAACAAGAAGGGGCCTCTGAGACAAACCTGATTATTCTACTCCCCCCCCCCCCAAAAAAAAACAAACAAACAAACAAACAAACAAACAAACATTTATGTTAAGATCCCAAACTAAAGAATAATGAAGAAGAAGCATAGCTCTTTCTGAAAATATGAACAAATTCAAGATTGACTCGGTTCACCCTTTTCACCTTCCTTAGTCCTCACATAATGTGGAGGCGTGCGACTTTTTGTTGGTTTTGTGATGCACGGTCACATTTGAATTTGCAGTTTTACAGTTATGTTTGATACGGAGAAGGATGTGCCGCCCCAAACTGCAGATCCCTTGACGTTGCTTCATTGGATATCCTTATGACATCTGAGCGTTCACGCTACCATTACCCTTTAACGCGTAATACACTGAGTGAAAACATGGCGCCCAATTTACCAGTAGTTGGCCAGAATCTCTTTAAATATAGGTACTGATATGTGTTTTCTGATACTGCCCTCTACGGTGTAGTGAGAGATTCGCCTAAAATCCAGTTCACATTTGAAATTCAAGCCTGAAGATCAAGGCCATTGCCGACCCTCGCCGTGTTACTGATATATCTAAAAGCCCGATGTTCTTCTTGGGAAGTTAAGTGTTTTTGTTTTTATTTTTGTTTTTGTTGTCACAGTAGATGAGCAAAAAGATCTCACATATTCCTTTTGACACATAAACACAAGATCTTTTTTTTTGTCAAAATATAAGTTTATAAATTATATTGCGTGCAATTTATTGTGCGTGGGTTTATTGTGAAAACAGACGAGGGAAATATTAATTCATTTAACATTTGAGTATGAAGCTCTAGCATGGTTTTTTCTTTTTCAACTTGAAAAAAAAAAGCATGATCCATTCGGGTGACAAAAATTAATACATTTGTTTCTTCCATTCATTTCCCTTTTGTCATCTCAAAAAAAAAAAAAAAAATCAAATGTCCTTATGACATCTTTTCAATTTCGAGAGCGTGTGATGTTTGGCATGTTGCCAGTGTTGAAACTTGACATGGTTGTTTTAGCGATCATTTGTTTGCATTAAAAAGAAAAAGAAAAAAAAGAAAAAAGAAAGCCGCTACATGTGATATTTCTGTTTAATACACACGAATTGATGTTCTTTATGACGGTTTCCGTTTAATTGGATGTTATTTATCTTTTAATTAGCCTCATGTTTTTAATAGCCTATTATCATAGAAAGAGAAATGGAAGTTTGCTACAATATAATCTTAGAAAAGATTTGCTATTGGCATACACGATTATAGATAATTTGCAGAGTAGGACATTTCAACAATGATTTTTTTTTTTTCCACAGGTGAAATGGCCCAAGAAAGTCATTGATTTAGTGTTGTGCAATTTTTCGTTATGACTACGGAATGGAATAATTATTGGAATATGCAAAATCAAAGCAGTATTTTATCACCTGTTTCATCCCTGCGTTATCAATTCTTTAGTAATCGCATCCTGGACTAGAAATGGAACCACAATATATTTGTGACTCTGAATCACAAAACAACAAAAAAAGCTGCCAGACATGATTTTTTAGTTCAGGTCAGATTCTGAAAGAGTAGACTCTAAGCTTTTGAAATGATGTAAAACTCAATTCAAATGGACTCCCCTAACCTATCTAAACACTGGAAAGAAAGCACATACTCTGGAAAACTGTAAACTGAGAAAAGAGGCTCTGAAGTAAATGACCTACTAAAGCGTTTAATCTGTACCAAGCCTTGCCAGCTGTGAGATGAAAGGGACAAAACACAGGATGTAAAACGCCTGAACAAGAACTATGAAGTGACTGTCTAATTATTAAAGCTGAAATTAACAATGGTCTATTAGCATATTCTGTCGATGATTAATGCCAACTTTGAAAGCAGTTGCGTAATCCGTTCAACAATTATTTGACTTGAAAGTGAAGAGGGTGCAAAGGATTTCAAGAAACAAGAAGGGGCCTCTGAGACAAACCTGATCATTCTACCCCCCCCCAAAAAAAAAAAAAAACACACACACACACACACACACACACACAAAAAAAAAAACAAATTCATGTTAAGATCCCAAACTAAAGAATAATGAAGAAGAAGCATAGCTCTTTCTGAAAATATGAACAAATTCAAGATTGACTCGGTTCACCCTTTTCACCTTCTTTAGTCCTCACGTAATATCGAGGCGTGCGACTTTTTGTTGGTTTTTGTGATGCACGGTCACATTTGAATTTGCAGTTTTACAGTTTTCTTTGATACGGAGAAGGATGTGCCGCCCCAAACTGCAGATCCCTTGACGTTGCTTCATTGGATGTCCTTATGACATCTGAGTGTTCACGCTACCATTACCCTTTAACGCGTAATACACTGAGTGAAAACATGGCGCCCAATTTAGCAGTAGTTGGCCAGAATCTCTTTAAATATAGGTACTGATATGTGTTTTCTGATACTGCCCTCTACGGTGTAGTTAGAGATTCGCCTAAAATCCAGTTCACATTTGAAATTCAAGCCTGAAGATCAAGGCCATTGCCGACCCTCGACGTGTTACTAATATATCTAAAAGCCCGATGTTCTTCTTGGGAAGTTAAGTGTTTTTCTTTTTGTTTTTGTTTTTGTTTTCACAGTAGATGAGCAAAAAGATCTCACATATTCCTGTTGACACATACACACAAGATCTTTTCTCTTGTCAAAATATAAGTTTATATATTGCGTGCAATTTATTGTGCGTGGGTTTATTGTGAAAATAGACGAGGGAAATATTAATTCATTTAACATTTGAGTATGAAGTTCTAGCATGTTTTTTTTTTTTCAACTTGAAAAAAGAAAGAAAAAAAAACATGATCCATTCGGGTGACAAAAATTAATACATTTGTTTCTTTCATTCATTTCCCTTTTGTCATCTCAAAAAAAAAAAAATCAAATGTCCTTATGATATCTTTTCAATTTCGAGAGCGCGTGATGTTTGGCATGTTACCAGTGTTGAAACTTGGCATGATTGTTTTAGCGATCATTTGTTTGCATTAAAAAGAAAAAGAAAAAAAAAAAGAAAAAAGAAAGCCGCTACATGTGATATTTCTGTTTAATACACACGAACTGATGTTCTTTATGACGGTTTCCGTTTAATTGGATGTTATTTTTCTTTTAATTAGCCTCATGTTTTTAATAGCCTATTATCATAGACAGAGAAATGGAAGTTTGCTACAATATAATCTTAGAAAAGATTTGCTATTGGCATACACGATTAAAGATAATTTGCAGAGTACGACATTTCAACAATGTTTTTTTTTTTTTCTTCCACAGGTGAAATGGCCCAAGAAAGTCATTGATTTAGTGTTGTGCAATTTTTCGATATGACTACGGAATGGAATAATTATTGGAATATGCAAAATCAAAGCAGTATTTTATCCCCTGTTTCATCCCTGTGTTATCAATTCTTAGTAATCGCATTCTGGACTAGAAATGCAGCCACAGTATATTTTTGACTCTGAATCACAAAACAACAAACAATTTGCCAGACATGATTTTTTTAGTTCAGGTCAGATTCTGAAAGAGTAGACTCTAAGCTTTGAAATGATGTAAATCTCAATTCAAATGGACTCCCCTAACCTATCTAAACACTGGAAAGAAAGCACATACTCTGGAAAACTGTGAACTAAGAAAAGAGGCTCTGAAGTACATGACCTATTCAAGCGCTTAATCTTTACCAAGCCTTGCTAGCTGTGTGATGAAAGGATAAAACACAGAATGTAAAATGCCGGAACAACAACTATGAAGTGACTGTCTGATTATTAAAGCTGAAATTAAATATGTTTTATTAACATATTCTGTCGATGGTTAATGTCAACTTTCAAAGCAGTAGCGTTATCCTTTTCAAAAATTATCTGTTTCATCCCTGTGTTATCAATTCTTAGTAATCGCATCCTGGACTAGAAATGCAACCACAGTATATTTGTGACTCTGCATCACAAAACAAAACAAAAAAAAAGTTGTCGGACATTATATTTCAATTCAGGTCAGATCCTGAAAGAGCGGACTCTATGCTTTAAAATGATGTATAACTCAATTCAAATGGACTCCCCTAACATATCTAAACACTGGAAAGAAAGCACATACTCTGGAAAACTGTTAACTGAGAAAAGAGGCTCTGAAGTACGTGACCTATTCAAGCGCTTAATCTTTGCCAAGCCTTGCTAGCTGTGCGCTGAAAGGGACACGACACAGAATGTAAAACGCCGGAATAACAACTATGAAGTGACTATCAGATTAAGCTGAAAAGAAAGATGTTTTATTAACATATTCTGTCGATGATTAATGCCAACTTTCAAAGCAGTAGCGTTATCCTTTCAAAAATTATCTAACTTGAAAGTGAAGAGTGTGCAAGGATTTTGTACTTTCAATAGCACCTTTTGTTGTCACACCCTTCACATGTGCATGTCAATAGCATCACCTCCACAGCAATGGAGGGGATTAAGATCTGGTGTCTCTGGAATCTCTTCTTTTGTATACCACTGATTGTATCTCTCTTGAACGTGAACCATGTATTCATGCTGCCAACTGATGCTTGTAACTGTAATCACAGTCTACTTTCCCCTCTTCACAGGCTTGTCAGACACTGTGGTAAACCTATTGCATACTATAGCAACACATGCGCATGTTTTCAGTTAGCCATCCCACTGTCCGGTGACATTCAAACAAACCCAGGTCCATGTATTGAAGATGATGTAACGCAACATACCAATGAGTGTTGCAGTGGTTTTCAACCGAATCGTATTACATAATTATGATGTACATTCCCTCCATCAGTTAAATGGGAAGCCCAGTCATCTACTTCCTTTGACTGTTTGGAGAAGGGCATGTGATCTTGGGATTGCGCAGCAGCGCCGTACTCACAGGGGACGCAGCAGGCGGAGGATTCCAAGGTCACAATCCCTTTGTGATACTTCCAGTGGGTCTCAATTTGGTTTATGGAACGCAAGATCCTTGACGAATAAAGTTGATGCAGTGTCAACTCTAATCATAGATAATGATATCGATGTGTTAGTCATCACTGAATCATGGCTTTCAGGTGACCAGAGGGATGAGCCTACCCTTGCTGAGTTAAAATTATCCCTTGCAAAATTTCAATTTAATCAATCATCCCAGAAAGACATCGAGAGGAGGTGGTATCTGCGTCCTGTATAGGTCTGCTGTGCGCTGTGTTGTCAATGACATTCACAATTTTTTGTCTTTCGAAATGTTAGATCTCACGATTCATCTAACTTCTTCATCTACTGTTCGGGTTTATTGCATTTATCGCCCACCCCATTCCTCTCGTCACACCGTTACCAGCAGCGACTTTCTTGATGAGTTTTTAACTCTCTTCGAGAGTGCTGCTGTTGATGTTCATCCAACCATTCTTCTTGATGACTTTAATATACATGTAGATAATTCTGCTGATAGTTTCGCTCAGTCTTTTCTCAATGCCGTTGAAGCCTTTGGGTTTCATCAACATGTTCAGGGTGCCACTCACCAAGCAGGCCACACACTTGATTTAGTCTTCAGTAGGAAATGTGAAGATATTATTTCCCATATTACTGTATTGCCATCTTTGCCATCTGATCACTTTGCCATTCTTTCCGCCATTAATCTTTTAAGCCCTCCAAATCCTAGAAGGAAAGTAAGCTTTAGGAAGTTTCCCAATATAGACATCAACTCTTTCCGCCATGATATTAAACAGGAGTCGTTGACTTCCCAGTGTACATCTTGTCCTACAGAAGCAATTACAATGTATAATGACATGCTGAGTAATTCGATGGACAAGCATGCCCCCTGTTAAAACCATGACTGTTACAATTAGACCCAATGCCCCTTGGTTTTCTGATGTGATTAGGGAGGCCAGGAGGCGTAGGCGTTGTGCTGAACGTCGCATGTTGAAGTCCGGCATGCAGATTGACATGGACCTGTATCGTCAAGAATGTGGGTTTTACTACAGTCTGATCACTGATGCAAAGTCTCATTACCTGAAAAAAAAAAAAAGAGATCGCCAATGCTGACTCTAAACGACTATTCAACTTCGTGAAGAAACTGTCCACCTCTTCTCGGTCTTCTATTTATCCTGAGCATTCATCCGATTCTGAACTGGCACACAGGTTCAGTATATTCTTCATGAAGAAAATCGATGATATTATGTCTTCCTTTGCATCTGACGTTAACCATTCGGAGTTATCCGTCCAGGCTCCTGGTAACTCTTTGAACTGTAACATGAGCGAGTTTAGGCTGGTTACTGATGCTCAGCTTCGACGTCTCATCATGCTATCTCCACCAAAATCTTGCTGGCTGGACACTCTTCCAACTTGGCTGCTCAAAGAGTGCCTTGATGAGCTGTTTCCGGTTCTAAAAAAACATTGTTAACACATCATTGTCATCGGGTATAGTTCCAATACCATTCAAGACATCTCTTGTTTCCCCGAAACCGAACCTAGATCCCGATGTCCTGAGCAATTACCAACCAATTGCCAATCTGCCATTTGTGAGTAAGCTCCTTGAAAGGATTGTGTCTACACAGCTGATGTTGTATGTTGACAGTAATCATCTGCTTCCTACTAACCAGTCAGCATACCGCAACCTCCACTCAACGGAAACTGCCTTGTTGAAAGTGCTCAATGATCTCTTTCTTGCTGTCGACAAGGGCAATGAGGCTGCTCTTCTTCTTCTTGACTATTCGGCTGCGTTTGACACGCTCGACCACACGTTGCTACTACAACAATTTAGTAATGACTATTCCATCACTGGCACTGCCATCCAATGGATCAAGTCATATCTTCAAGATCACACACAGAGGGTGATAATCAGTGGGACCTGTTCACGTCCTGGTTCTATCAGCTGCGGAGTTCCGCAAGGATCCGTTGCCGGCCCCCTTCTTTTTCTCCTCTACACAGGTCCGCTCACCAAAATCATGATTGTCATCATGGAGTCAACTACGCTATGTACGCTGACGACACCCAAATTTACATCACTTTGTCACCTGCGATAGGATTGCTGCTGTTAACTCACTGAGAGAATGTCTAAACGACATCAAAGCATGGTCCACTGCCAATAGACTCCGTCTGAACGAAGACAAGTCTGAACTCATCCATTTCTCATCACAGTTTGGGAGGACCTCTACCAGGTCTAACTACTCGGGAAGGGGTTATAAAGAGACCTTGGCTTTACTTTGGACAAACACTTAACTCTTAAACACCATATCACAAACATCTGTAAGTCTGCATCTTGGGGTATTTTTAAAATAGGGGAGATTAGGCGTCTGTTTGATCAATTACCAGCTGCAACTCCCTCCTTGCCGGCCTCCCTCTTTGTCACATACCCTCTCTCCAACGTATCCAAAATTCAGCCTCTGAATTAGTCTCCCTTAGTAGGAGACATGACCATTATATCTCCTGTTCTCCGCTCACTCCCTTGGCTACCGGTCCATTCCCGTATTACTTCCAAGATCCTACTTCTGACGTACAAAATCACACGTAATCTTGCACCCACATATCTTCAAAACCTAGTCTCTCTTCGCTCCTCCTCTTCTGCCATTCCCCTCCGTTCATCCTCCTCACTCCAATTACTTCATGGCCCACTTACAAAAACCCGTTATGGTGACCGAGCCTTCTCTTCCATTGCCCCCACTCTTTGGAATAAACTCCCTCTTCATATTCAGAATGCCCCATCTCTTGAATCATTTAAAATTCCTCTCAAAACTCACCTGTTTCATCAGTTGTAATATTTTTTATTTCGTGGAGGCGCACACAGTCAGTTATTAATTATTGTATCATTGTATCGTATGTATTTGTTCTTTTTCCTTTTGTTACTGTTAATATACTGGTTTTGTTAATGTTATTGTGTTTTCTAGTTTTCTAGTCTTCTAGTCTCTTTGTATGAATAGCACACGTGCGCTTAGAAACGCCAGTATGAAGCGCCATATAAATGCAATTATCATTATATATATATATATATATATATATATATATATATATATATATATATATTGTATGATCATATATCTAGTAATCCGGGGGTCTCGGGTTCGAATCCCGATGAAAACCCATTTCCTTTGCTCAAAGTTTTCACTATTTATTATTTGTTTCTGGTCAGTTTTCCCTTTCTTGTTTCAAAATATATAAAAAAAAAAGCTGCATCGCTTCGGCTATCCCTCGCATTTATTCCAAGGTTGATTTACATCCTTTGGGTTTATGTCAGGTGAATGTGTGTGTGTGTGTGTGTGTGTGTGTGTGTGTGTGTGTGGTACACATACACACACTATAGCTTCTGACCACACGAGCAAAGAGAGTTAAGGGTTTGGGACGAACACCAATCTAGGGCTTTCAATAGCTCAGTCGGTAGAGCACCGGTCAAGTAATCCGGAGGTCTCGAGTTCGAATCCCGATGAAAACCCCTTTTCTTTGCTCAAAGTTTTCACTATTTATTATTTGTTTCTGGTCAGTTTTCCCTCTCTTGTTCCATATGTTTGTGTATGTGTGTTTGTGTGTGTGTTTGTGTGTGTGTGTGTGTGTGTGTGTGTGTGTGTGTGACGGAGGGATGACTCGCAGACGTTGCGGTAGTGTTCACTATTGCCTTTTATTCTCCCAAGATTTCGACTGAGTTACCCGTCTCTTTCAAGGGTTTGATGGTACGTAAACAAAAAAGTAGAAAAGCAACCAATTTCCATGCATTTGAACATTACTGCAACGTCTGCGGGTCATTCCTATGTCACACCAAGGAGGTTTTATTGGAGTTCCAACTGGCTGTGATTACTCAAACAGTTGTGAGATTTCTATTGATGTACAAAGGAATTCCACAGGTGCACTTGTGCCTTTGATGATCGATGTTCCTTGCCACCGTCTTGCTCAGCATTCTGAAGATTGATTTTGAACGTTATCATAATTTTGGCCATATTTTGTTTATCTATTTAGTAAATGAAATGAAATTTCGATAAATTACAAAGCATGTAAAACAAAATACATTTCCGTCCAGAAATTTGCGCAAAAGTGTAAATCTTAGCTGTATCATGTGAAAATGTTTAAAACTGTACCATCCTGGAAAGCTGGTTTTATCACTTTTCCGCTTAGTTTCCACAAATGAAGCTAATATGGAATAATCTTCAAGCATAATTTTTTTTTTTTTATTGATAGATAACCCAGATCGTATCAGGACAACTCCCCCGGAGGACTACTCCCCCGGGGACTACTCCCATCTGACGTCTCCCCCAGAGGACCACTCCCCCGGAGGACAACTCCCACCTGAGAACTGCCCCGGGGGCGTCTCCCGAGGAAAATCCTATACTGAACAGAGATTTGTTGTCCTTGAAATTAAAACTCAATTCATCTGTGTACAAACATTATTCTATGTATATAACAGCCTGCTTAGAATTGGCGTTAACTATAAGACACGTCCGTCTTTATAGCAAAGTTTTTGAAATCTCAGCACAAAGTTTAACCATTATACACGCTACATGTAATGTCGGAAAAAAGTAGAAGCGCAGGTCCACTTTATTACTGAAAGTTACTGAAGAGTTAAACACATTGGCGGAAATACGCTTTTGAGGGGAAACGGAGTTCATTCCTTAGCATGTACTTGTTTTTATTCATTATTTTATTTTGATTTAAGAAGTCCTTTCTTTGATGATTTTCTTTTTCTTTTTGCAACTCATGATTATTATAAGGAATGTGCTAACAGAAGTACCTTTTTAATGTGGTCATGATTTTCATCTTAGATTCTTATGATAGGTACTATCCTGTGTGTCACTGTCAGTAATGTTAGTTTGCAATTTTCGTTTGTTATGTTGACTGTGAATTTGTCCGAACATCATTTTCAATAATATATTCTTAATGTCGGAAAAAAATAATCGACAGGAAAAAAAAATAATATTTAGTTCCTGAAAAGACTTGAACGTGTAAAATGGTAATATCTTCCAACAGCGCTGGGAAAGCACACCCGCACGGCCAACACAAATCTCTCAGCCACAAAGATGGGATAATTCGAGTTTACTAAAAAAAAAGAAAAAAAAATCATTGAAAAACTAGTTCTTTTAAACACGATTTTATGTGATAACGTTTGAACATGGAAAACAGCCTTAGAACATGGAAAACAAACAAAAAGCAAAGTAAATATAACAATATAATTATGTTACACTGAATTATCAAGTCATACATTTTTGTATTAATAATATTATGGCATGCGATATTTGGCCTAAAGAGATGGAACCCTTTGTCAAGACTTGTGATAATCATGCACCAATTGAAAGTATCAGCCTGAGGGTTAGAAATAGGTATAATCCTTATCTCAATCATGAAATCGTTGTTGCCATGTGTGAACGTGATTTATTAGCGTAAAGCAATTAATAATGTATCTTTCCTCCAGAAATAAAAACAAACAAATGTGGTGACAAGTTTCCGCCCTCCTCGCTGTGTTGTGATCCACTCCATGGCTTTGGCTGGCTTCAAGGTCCCGCGAGGAGGGACGAGATGAATGCACAATAGGCCTAGGCTTGCATGCAAGAACAACGTCAGCATTGGCGGATCCAGGATTTCCAAAAAGGGGGGCCGAAAATTCGGCCGAATTTTTTTGATGACTAGATTTGCGTGATGACTTAAAAAAAAAAAAAAAATCAAACAGAAAAACGGGGCGGCGGATTGTCCCCCCCCCCCCCGGAGCCGCCAATGATCAGGGCTGTTTTTGGCTATTCCCGCTAAAACGAGTGCCTAGCAATGGCGGCATCGTGGGGAGGGGGCTGAATAGGGGGCGACTGTCCCCCCCCCCCCCACCCGTCAGAATGATTTTTGGCTCACCCGAGCCGAAGGCTCAAATGAACTATTGCCATTGCTTTTCGTCCGTCGTCTATCGTCCGTCGTGCGTAATCTTTTCATCTTCTTCTCCAGAATCGGTGGGTGGATTTCAACAAAACTTGGTGGGAATCATCTTGAGAGGGTAGGGACTCAAAGTCGTTCATGTGGAGCATGTAGCTCCAGGGGTCCCAGGGGGAGGGCCCCTAAGGGGGAAAAGGGGGCAAACTTAAAAAAAAGAAGAAAACAAAAAAGAAAATTCTCCGGACCCAAAAGGGGCAGGCTTTGTGGACCCGGGAAATGTGCAAACGCCGGGAAATGTGCAAACGTCTTACCGGAAAATGTGCCAATGCCGGGAAATGTGCAAATGTCTCGCCGGGAAATGTCCTAAAGCCCTTTCACCGAATGTCTTAGATTTGACACTTATTTCAGAGAGGAAATTTTTTGATTTTGATCGCAGATTACGACCAGGATGATATGGCTTGATGAGTTTTTTTATTTGCGCTACATTTGTATTTATTGATTTGATTTGATTTGGTTTATTCACAAAATGCATATACATACATTATCATGGGCGTCACCAGGGGGGGTGCGTTGGGTGCGAACGCACCCCCCTTCAGATCCTTAAAAAAAAAAAAAAAAAATCAATCTGCGAGCGACCTCAACGCCGGACGCTAAATAATTACTCTTTTCCTTTTTTTTTATATTTTGCACCAGGGACACACACACACACACACACACAAATCAATTCGCACCCCTGTTTCTGGCAGCACTGATTTTGTACATATCTATTAGTATTCTACAGTGTTTACTATTTATCGACCGTACTGTACATCCGTACGATACGGAACACTTATACACGTTTGCCCCATCCCACATAATCGTAATATCCGCGATGAAAAGATTTTCTTGCTTTTTTTTTAGAATTCAAGAAATCTGTCCAATTATTTCACCCAAAAGCAGTGGCGTAACTACGGAGGGGGGGGGGGGGGAGGGGGTGCGCCCCCCTCCCAATCCGCTGGCAAAAAAAAAAAAGACTTACCGAAATAGTAATTCAAGTGTTAGTAAACTGCTTTTGAATGAAAGGGTGATCAAGAAATAAGATATTTTTCTATGATTTCTTTTAACCATAATTAGATAGGTATATAGTGTGAAACATTGTTCAAAAAGCCCGGACCCGACAAAAGATTGTGATTCAGCGTGATTCCTGGTTGGCATTCTGCATATAAGCAGGATGTGCGCAGTGTACTCAGTACATTCGAACGAAGAGTTGCTACAATGTTGCGCAATGTGATGTAGAATGTACACCTCTGTACCTTACGCTTCGTTATATCAAAGCTAGATCATTGATTTTGCAGTGTTGCTTTACACACTAGGCTATGTAAAAATGTCTTGCATTGCCAATTAAAAGACTTGACCTGGGCTCATTCCTAACTTTTCCATGTACATATAAGACACACACACAAACAAACACGCACAATTAGTTCAGGGGATGCTCTAAAGTGCAGATTTTGGACATCCTTTCCCCGCTTGGTCACTTCGACGCCACCTCGCTGGTCATACCTCCCCCAGTCATGAACATAAACCCACACCCTTGACTACCAGTGGCGGATCCAGGGAGAGGGGCGCACCGGGCGCACCGGGCGTCCCCCCCCCCCTCCCCCTTTAATTTCCAAAGCGAAAAAAAATATAAAGCTTCAAACGGCAGTTTTTGGACAGTACAAAAGTCAAAATTTTGAAGCTCGCTCGCTCCTCTCGCTCGCATTTTAGTCGTAATGCCATTCTCCTGAAGTTGCTGCCAGTAATTGCCGGCAGTTGCGCCTGGTGCGCCCCCCCCCCCCCTTAATTTCCAAAGCAAAAAAAAAAAAAAATATATATATATATATATATATATATAAATATAGCTACAAACGGCAATTGGGGGACTGTAAAATGTCAAAATGTTCAAGCTCGCTCGCTCCGTTCGCTCGCATTTAATCTTTATGCCTTTCTTCTGATGTTGCTGCCAGTAATTGCCTGTAGTTGCGCCCGGTGCGCCCCCTTAATTTCCAAAGCGAAAAAATATGGCTATGAACGGCAGTATTTGGACTGTAAAATGTAAAATTTTCAAGCTCGCTCTCTTCGCTCGCTCGCATTTAATCGTTATGCAATTCGGCTAATGTTGCTGCCAATAATTGCCTGCAGTTGCGCACGGTGCGCCCCCCTTAATTTCCAAAGCGAAAAAATATGGCTAAGAACGGCAGTTTTGGGACTGTAAAATGTAAAATTTTCAAGCTCGCTCTCTTCGCTCGCTCGCATTTAATCGTTATGCAATTCACCTGATGTTGCTGCCAGTGATTGCCAAGCAGTTCCGCCCGGTGCCCCTCCCCCCTTAATTTCCAAAGCGAAAAACATATGGCTAAGAAAAGAACGGCAGTTTTTGGACTGTAAAATGTAATATTTTCAAGTTCGCTCGTTCCGCTCGCTCGAATGTAATCATTATGCTCTCCTGATATTGCTGCCAGTATTTGCCAGCAGTTGCGCCCGATGCGCCCCCTTAAATTCTAAAACGAAGAAATATAGCTACAAACGGCAGTTTGTTTGTTTTTTATTGTAAAATGTCAAAATTTTCAAGCTCGCTCGCTCGCTCGCATTTAATTGTTATACGCAATTCTCCTGATGTTGCTGCCAGTAATTGCCGGCAGTTGCGCCCGGTGCGCCCCCCCCCCACCTCCTTTATTTCCAAAGCGAAAAAATATGGCTCCAAGTGGCAGTTTTGGGACTATGAAATGTCAAAATTTTCAAGCTCGCTCCCTTCGCTCGCTCGCATTTAATTGTTATGCCATTCACCTGATGCTGCTGCCAGTAATTGCCAGCAGTAAGATGCGCCCGGTGCGCCCCCCTTAATTTCCAAAGCAAAAAAATACGGCTACAAAAGGCAGTTTTTGGACTGTAAAATGTCAAAATTTTCAAGCTCGCTCGCTCGCTCGCTCGCTCGCTCGCATTTAATTGTTTTGCAATTCTCCTGATGTTGCTGCCAGTAATTACCGGCAGTTGCGCCCGTTGCGCCCCACCCCTCCTTTATTTCCAAAGCGAAAAAAATGGCTCCAAATGGCAGTGTTTGGACTGTAAAATGTCAAAATTTTCAAGCTCGCTCTCTTCGCTCGCTCGCATTTAATTGTTATGCCATTCACCTGATGTTGCTGCCAGTAATTGCCAGCAGTTGCGCCCGGTGCGCCCCCCCCCCTTGATTTCCTAAGCAAAAAAATATGGCTACAAACGGCAGTTTTGGGACTGTAAAATGTCAAAATTTTCAAGCTCGCTCGCTCGCTCGCTCGCTCGCATTTAATTGTTATGCAATTCTCCTGATGTTGCTGCCAGTAATTACCGGCAGTTGCGCCCGTTGCGCCCCATCCCTCCTTTATTTCCAAAGCGAAAAAATATGGCTACAAACGGCAGTTTTTGGACTGTAAAATGTCAAAATTTCCAAGCTCGCTCTCTTTGCTCGCTCGCATTTGATTATTATGCCATTCACCTGATGTTGCTGCCAGTACTGTAATTGCCAGCAGTTATTATTATTATTATTGTTATTATTATTATTTATAATGCGCTTTTCCCACAAGGCCCAAAGCGCTTACAATCAATTCAAAACATGTACGACAGTATGTGTAATTGGATAAATGTTATATATACAGCTACGAACTAGTTGCTACTGAAAAGATGTGTTTTCAAAACCTTGCGCCCGGTGCGCCCCCCTTAATTTACAAAACAAAAATATATGGCTACAAACGGCAGTTTTTGGACTGTAAAGTCAACATTTTCAAGCTCGCTCGCTCCGCTCGCTCGCATGTAGTCGTGATGCCATTCCCCTGATATCGCTGCGAGTAATTTGTCGTTTCACACCGTCATTCCATAATCCATTTATAAGGGGTACAACCCTCTCCGGCACTTCCACACCGTCCCCCCACCCTTGCTCGCTCCCTCGCATACTACCCCCCCCCCCCACCCCCAAGATGAAATCCTAGCTACCGGCGCGCCGGTGCCCTTTCCCCGCTTGGTTTCCCTCAAAAAACAGTAAAAGTCTAGGGATTGAGAGCTTCCTATATTCCAAATGTCTGTCCAAAAAATCTCGTAAACATTTAGTGATTTAGTGTCAAAACGCACCCCCCTTGAAAAAAAGCTGGTGACGCCCCTGATTATTCACAAATATGTACATAGTTTGTACATGAAACATATTACACATTTTGTCTGGATCGTCATAAGCTATGAAAAGCTTGACTGGGACGTCCAGTATGGATAACGTACACATATTATGTACATAAACATCATTAAAAAAAAAAAAATGTGTTATGCGCGTTCAATTTGTTCATAGACAGGAAGATGAGAGAAGGCGAGAAAAAGGAGGAAAAGTGAGAGGAAGAGATAAGGAGAGGGATACTCTACATCATGGTAGTTAAAGGTATGCAAGATTGACAATTCTGGTAACAACTAACATAGAAAGACTCGCTGCTATTATGTACGTAGTGTACGTATGACAAAATAAACCTGTGAACCTGGAGCAAGACAGCTGAGGCAAGAACCATGCAAATGGTATTGTTTAAACATATTTGCAAAGAAGGGTATTCTTTACGAGTCTTCTAAAAGTATGCTTTGATTACCACCGTCGCACCTCATGAGAAAGAGAATTCCAGATGTCAGGACAGGCATGTCGTATGGATCGGTGGGCAAGGGCAGTTTTTGGATTTTCTAGGTGCACGTTTGTCGAGGTTCTGGTTGAATAACTATGAATAGCCGAATTAAAACGAAACATGTTTAACAGGTTGGTGGGGAGTTCTTGGGAATGGAATTTATACATGAAGACATCACTTTGGAGGTAATGAATGTCGTAAATGGAGAGTGTACGCAATTGAAAAAACAATGGGTTTGCACGAGACCTGTAATCCGAGTTCGTGCAAATACAAACAGCTTTTTTTCTGAAGGAGAAGCAGTGAGTTGAGCTAAGTCTTCTGACAAGCCCAAACGATATTGCAGTAAGAAATATAAGGCAGGATAATGGAATTATAAATGGTGAACAACATAGAGCTTGATATGTATGGTCTGAGTTTGTACAATATTCCAACTCCGCGTGCTACAGCAGTCACAACATTGGCAATATGCAGATTCCAGTTCAACTTGTCATCTATAGTAACGCCTAGAAACTTCGTACTGTCTTCCCGTTCAATTTTCATGTCATCTATAATAATATGAAAATGAATGCCACAGTTTAGTGATCGTTGACTTTTGAACTTTATATAATTTGTCTTTTCTACATTTAATGATAACTTATTGCTTCTGAACCATTCGGAGACTTTGGGTAATTCTGTATTCAGTGTCAATGAGACGCTCAAGATTATGATCAGAAAGAAATACATTGGTATCATCTGCAAATAAAATGAAATGAAGTAAAGAGGATGAATTACAGATATCATTGATGTATAAAAGAAATAACAAAGGCCCCAGGATTGAACCTTGTGGAACCCCACATTTGATTGGTAATACATCAGAGTGAAGGTTATTATAGATAGTATATTGTTTTCGGTCACAAAGATAGTTCTTAAACCACATAAGAGGAGTTCTTCGTATACCATAAGCATTCATCTTTTCTAACAATATACTATGATCAATGGTATCAAAAGCTTTACTAAGGCCCCAAAATACTCCAATTACATGTTCTGTCTTAGACAATGAAATGGAAATCTTATCACAGAGTTCAATAAGAGCTATGTCTGTTGAGTTGTGTTTCCTAAAACCATATTGACAAGACGTAAGTTATTTTGTATCAGAAAACCGTAGAGTCTGTTATATACAATTCTTTCCAGAACTTTTGACAAACTAGAGAGAATAGATATAGGACGGTAATTGCTTATAAAGGAAGCATCTTCTTTCTTGTGAATGTGTATAACTTTGGCAAGCTTCATTTTACTTGGAATAACACCAGCACTTAGTGATAAGTTGACAATGAGTAAGTGGAGTAACAACATTCAAAACTACTTTCTTTAAGATATTATTACTTATATCATCATGACTTACTGAATCACTACATTTGAGCGAATTATCAACTTGAATGATTTCATTATGTGTTGCTGGAACAAAAAAAAAATATAGAAAAGTCACATGGGGTTTCCAAATAATACCTAAAATCTACCTTTGTGCTTGGCACCTTTGAAGCTTGATTAGGTCCAATATTTACAAAATATGAATTAAAAACATTTGCTATATCTATTGATTTCTGATATGCATGATCTCCATGTCTGAAACTATTTTGGGTTGTTGATTCTTTTGAACGACCAAGTACATCATTTTCCATGTATCTGAATTGTTACCATTTACTTCTCGAATTTAGAAGCGAAATATGATTTCTTATACAAACGAATAACAGATGTTAATTTATTCCGATAAACCTTATATCTATTTATATTACTCACAGTGGGATTTCTAATACTCATTTAATAATACATATTCCTCTTTCTTATTGACTTCAGCAATCCTTTAGTTATCCAAGACTTAATTCTACGTTTACGTTTATATTGCCTTTTAACTTTGGGTATATTTTTGTCTAAATAATACTGAAAACATGTCATCAAAACATTAAAGGCTTCATCAACATTTTCTTCCATCAATACACTGTCCCAACGTTCATAGCTGAGATAAATATTCAAATCTGCTATTTTCTGAGAGGTAAATTTACGAGTCAATTGGGTTTCTGTAGTGTTGAGTTTGCTTTGCCGCTACATCTCAGAAAAGACTGTAAATATAGGAAGGTGGTCTGATATATCAGAGTAGAGAATACCTGACGAGGAGAAAGTGCAGCACACGTTGGTAAATATATTATCAAGAAGAGTAGATGTTTGCTGTGTTATTCTAGTCGGATTATATATAAGTGGTTCAAAAGAATTGGAATATAAATTATTAACTAATTGAATAGATACTCGATCATTTGATATTAAATCAATATTAAAATCACAAACAACATGAACATTTTTATTCTCTCTACAAACACATGATAATATCGAATCAAATTCTTGCAGAAAATAATCATTAGTACTGATAGGAGGTTAATAAACTACTCCAATAATACAATTTCTAATGTTTACATGTTCAACCTCAATAAATAAGGACTCTGCATTACCCTGGGAAAAATAAATATCAGATCTGAGCTTAAATGACAGGGAATTGTTAACATACAATAAAACACCACCTCCTTTACCATGCTTTCTATCGTTACGGAGAAGTTTATAATCACTGATATCAAATAATGGAGGTGAGTGTTTATGAAGCCACGTTTCACTAATGGCAATAATTGAGAAAGAGTGTGATAAGTGGTAAGTAACATATGAAACATTTCAAAGTTTTTTTGAAAGACTACGTATGTTCAGATGTAATATACTGAAATTACAATTATTTCTGAAACGTTCAGAAAATTCATGAGGTAAATAGTATTTGCAGGTGTTTGAATGGTTAGCACCTTCGTTTAGGTTCACTGAGTTCACTGAGTACACTTAGATATGCAGGAGCATTCCCCTGAAAACATTTGAATACAAGGGTCAAAATCTTCAACCTGATACGAGCTCTTATGGGCAACCAATGAAGACAACGAAAAAGACAACGAGTTCAGTATGATCAAATTTCCTTTTGCGTGTTACAAGCCTTGCGGCTGAATTTTGTGATGCCGAACTTTTGCATTATTTCTGAAATAAATCCCCGCGTACGTAAGCGAAGCTTAATTATCATCATAAACATGAATGAATAAGCAAATGAATGGATGAATTAAGCTACGTTCACACAAACTTAAAGTTAACTCTGTCACTCTTCAAATATCATCTTCAACATGAATTTAAATCGAATTCTTTCATGAAAAATGGTGGGGGTGGTCGACCAGGGGATTGGTCATCCGGGGAGTTGTCGTTCGGGGAGTGGTCCTCCGGGGGAGTGGTCCTCCGGGGGAGTGGTCCTCCGGGGGAGTGGTCCTCCGGGGGAGTGGTCCTCCGGGGGAGAGGTCCTCCGGGGGAGTAGTCCTCCGGGGGAGACGTCCTCCGGGGGAGTAGTCCTCCGGGGGAGTTGTCTTCCGGGGGAGCAGTCCTAGAACCATATCAGATTAGTACCCGCATACGCCCACTCGATTAATTTTCATCTTCAGTTCAGCATTTTTTGCTCAATTTCTATTTGCGCATCCTCATGTCTGTACCACCTACCTTTTATAAGAAGGGATAGCGAAAAGTAATTACCATCACAAAGAAATATCTTCCTTTGAAAGTGGCTAGTGATTATGCAATGAGACACGAGTCAATTGTCTTACTATCTGCGCGGCAGATCCTGTTTTGCGCATGCTTCAAATATTTTTGAGCGGCGGCTTCGAAACCTGTTTAAAACCGCAATGATTCAGTTTACACAAAGAGATACGGTTCGGTTAAATCAAATTTAGTTCAGTTCAGTTCAGTTTATTTCTGCATTCCGTTTTCAAAACAATATTCAATAGAAATGACAATTTATCATAAATCGTAGGAATTCTTTGAACACATTAATATATATTGCTGGGTGCAATTGTACCAAGAAAGTATATGATGAGAAAAATATACGCCAATGCCGTGTTGAATGTCGATTGTGCCATAAGGACCAATTTATATGTAGGGTTTAAAGAAAATATTTTGACTACAGTGCGTACCCCCCCCCAAAAAAAAAAAAATAAAATAATAATCTAACTTTAGAGGGCTAATATTTCAGAATCGTCAGCTCTGGAGAGCACAAAGTTAGTTGCGAGGAAAAAAAAAGAACTCTACGTACCTTTTTTACATTAGTATCTAATTATGCTAACAAATGTCATGAATGACTGAGCACATATTTTTTTTTTTATTTGTTCTTGTTATCTCTCTTTGAAATTCAGTTTAAATCTAATTTCATTTTTCGACCTGGACATAAACACTATTTTGCCTTTGGTTACAGAGAATAAGGTCTCATAAGCAAAGCAAAGCAAACTGAGAAGAGCATACAATTTTTGTGGAACCTTACAGTAATGAAGCATTGACATGACAATTGAAGTGATCAAGTTGAAATAACAATACGTAAACTGCGAAAAATGAAGGCACTGTTTGGGAAAAAAAAAATTGTAGAATATGGGCCCACCATTGGTGAATTAATTTCACGCAAAACATAATATATTGCGAAAACTATTGATTAATTTTCAAAAGAGCAAAGCACTCCCTCGAATAGGACATCGAATGGAGATCCCATTTGAGAGAGTCACTTAACTCATGCACATAATATTGTGTATATATTATATATTAGTTATTATATATTGTATATTATATGCAATTTATTCATCGCAAACACCACAGTGTGTTTAATCCGTTGACGTGGTCCCTCCTCTTGCATGTCTTTTAAACATTTAGTGATTTGGTGAGCTTTCAATCGCGTATCTCTAAAGAAATTCCACAGCGCTCCCATCGTCATTTCCTGTGCCTCTAGATTCGTCCATAGATGTACGTTCTTGCCCTGGTCGGTATAATAATAAAAGCATGAAACTTGAATTATATTCAAATTATACACAAAGGAAAGGTAAGCGACCCAATTGCGAAAGAATAAATTGTTGAAATAATTAATCACAATCACTCGACTTTACTTGTCATTATATGTTTCACATATTTTGATTCATAACGAAGAATCAGGACGTTTGATTTGTTTTTTCTGATATATCACATTAGCGTTATCTAACGTGACATGTATTCATATATGAATAAATAAATAAATAAAAGAATGAATACAAAAAATGATAATGAGTTGCATATGTATGTTTGTTTGAGAAAGGTTATTTCACAAGAACTTACTTTGTATGGAAAAACCAAGTTCCTTAAAGCATAAATGTGACCCTGCACCTCAAAACAAACAAAAAGTCGCCAGACATGAATTTTTAGTTAAGACCATATTCTGAAAGAGCAGACTTTAAGCTTTAAAATGATGTATAACTCAAATCAAATGGACTCTCCTAACCTATCTAAATATTGGAAAGAAAGCACAAACTCAGGAAAAGTGTGAACTGAGAAAAGAGGCTCTAAAGTACAGTGTCTATTCAAGCGCTTAATCTTTACCAAACCGTGCTGGCTGTGCGATGAATGGGACAAAAATCAGGAAGTAAACCACCAGAGTAACAACAATGAAGGGATTATCAGATTAAACTTAAATTAGGCATGCCTCATTAACACATTCTGTCTATAATCAATGCCAACTTTCAAAGCAGTAGCACTATCCTTTCAAAAGTTATTAGAGTTGAAAGTGAAGAGTGTGGACAAGGTTTTTCAGAAATGAAAAAAGGATTCTAAAGACACACCTATTTCTACCAATAATGTTCGAGATAAACTGCTAAAAAAACACACTTTCCCGCCCGTTTTATAATAGTAAATTTTAGCATAGTGTAAAAGAAGACCCGCTCTTTCAGAAAATATGAAAAAGTCAAGTTCGGCTAGGTTGAACCATTTCACTTATTTTTGGTCCTCACGCAAAATCAGTGTGTGCGACTTTATGTTCGTTTTGAGGTGCACTGTCACAAATAGAACATTGCAAACAAAGAAACTATTAGGAATGCCGCACAAGATCCGAAGAGCACCCTGGACACCCCTGCAGGGGAAACAAAACAAGTTTTCAGTCAATAACAATAATGTCTACTTATTTTGAATTCATTTTGCATTAACACAATGAGGGATAAGGAAGCAACTTCTTCTTGACACTCTACACAAACACGATACTAAGCATCATCTTTTGCATGTGAATACTGATGATGGTTTCTTAGCAGAATTGTGTATTTTACTTCCAATGCTTGAGTTGTTTATTTTCAAAGGCTTACATTCTCACCAGAAATTACCGAATGATCACGAAGTTGTCAATCGTAACTACTGTTTGGCATTTATGGAAGAAGGAAACCGAAAAGAAACAAAGTGAGGTGTCACCTGTTATAATAAAGCTTTTCATATATTCCTGAAATGTCATTTTCAACAAGATACTTCGCCTTTGGAATATGTAGAACATTTCTTAATACATCGTCCCGAGATAATATAGGTTGGCTAGAACTCGTTAACTCGTTGAAAATTGGTTCATGTCAAGTGTGGACATAAAATGCTAGAATTATCAAATTGGCAATAGGGAGTTGTCTTCCGGGGGAGCAGTCCTAGAACCATATCAGATTAGTGCCCGCATATGCCCAGTCGAGTAATTTTCATCTTCAGTTCAGCATTTTTTTGCTCAATTTCTATTTGCGCATCCTCATGTCTGTACCACCTACCTTTTATAAGAAGGGATAGCGAAAAGTAATTACCATCACAAAGAAATATCTTCCTTTGAAAGTGGCTAGTGATTATGCAATGAGACACGAGTCAATTGTCTTACTATCTGCGCGGCAGATCCTGTTTTGCACATGCTTCAAATATTTTTGAGCGGCGGCTTCGAGCATCTCGCAAAGGAAATAAGACGGTTGTGACTCCATTCTCTAGAACCTCCTTGGTCACACATATACATATAGATAATGCAGCACCCACAACGCACGAGGCTAAGCCCGCTTCTCATTCAACCCACCTAGCTGGCTCAACGTAGTTTGTTTCCAAGATTTCGATCATTTGTTCATACCTTCATCAGGGCTATACAGAAGTAATACGTAAGATAAGGTATAGTACACATTATTACGACATGGCTTTACATTGATCTAGATACTTCCGCTGAATTCTTGCTCTTTCTCGCACTGAATAAACAATGAAGGAGCTACACTGGTTCTATGTTTGGTCATACGTGTGTACAACCCATATGTATGCTTATTGTGACAGTATGTATGTATGTTATAAAATTGATGTATGATTGGCGCATATATACACTCCTATTAGAAATGGTATTTTCTGCTGTTTTTGCCTCTTTCATTATCTTTATTTTCACTATTGTCTTGAAAATTGTTATTCGTTGTATGCAAGAATAGCCATCATCATTATTTTGTCCGATTTCTTTGATCCTGAGTCTTGATAAAGGGCAGGGTCCGGAAGCTTGAAAATAAAAATCAAACTGTGAGGATTTTATACGTATATCGTCTCATCCTTCCTCTCACCTATATACTACTAAGATGCGACATCCCAGTGGTTAAACAACTGAAAGCACACCTTTCACACTATGTATATATGTGACCCTGCACCTCAAAACAAACAAAAAGTCGCCAGACATGAATTTTTAGTTAAGACCATATGTGACCGTGCACCTCAAAACGAACATAAAGTCGCACACACTGATTTTGCGTGAGGACTGAAAAATAAGTGAAATGGGTCAACCAAGCCGAACTTGACTTTTTCATATTTTCTGAAAGAGCGGGTCTTCTTTTACATTATGCTAAAATTTGGTATCATAAAACGGGTGGGAAAGTGTGTTTTTTTGGCAGTTTATCTCGAACATTTTTGGTAGAATAGTGTGATTAGGTGTGTCTTTGGAATCCCTTTTTCATTTCTGAAAAACCTTGTCCGCACTCTTCACTTTCAACTCTAATAACTTTTGAAATGATAGTGCTACTGCTTTGAAAGTTGGCATTGATTATGGACAGAATGTGTTAATGAGGCATGCTTAATTTCACTTCAATCTGATAATCTCTTCATTGTTGTCACTCTGGTGATTTACTTCCTGTTTTTTGTCCCATTCATCGCACAGCCAGCAGGGTTTGGTAAAGATTAAGCGCTTGAATAGACACTGTACTTCAGAGCCTCTTTTCTCAGTTCACACTTTTCCTGAGTTTGTGCTTTCTTTCCAATATTTAGATAGGTTAGGAGAGTCCATTTGATTTGAGTTATACATCATTTTAAAGCTTAAAGTCTGCTCTTTCAGAATATGGTCTTAACTAAAAATTCATGTCTGGCAACTTTTTGTTTGTTTTGAGGTGCAGTGTCACATATTCTAAAAGAGCAGACTTTAAGCTTTAAAATGACGTATAACTCAAGTCAAATGGACTTTCCTAACCTATCTAAATATTTGAAAGAAAGCACAAACTCAGGAAAAGTGTGAACTGAGAAAAGAGGCTCTGAAGTACAGTGTCTATATACAGTGACAAAAAACATGAAGCAAACCACCAGAGTAACAACAATGGAGGGATAATTAGATTAAACTGAAATTAAGCATGCGTCATTAACACATTCTGTCCATAATTAATGCCAACATTCAAAGCAATAGCTCTATCCTTTCAAAAGTTATTAGAGTTGAAAGTGAAGAGTGTGGACAAGGTTTTTCAGAAATGAAAAAGGGATTCTAAAGACACACCTAATCACAGTATTCTACCAAAGGTATTCAAGATAAACTGCTTAAAAAATACACTTTCCTGCCGGTTTTATGATACCAAATTTCAGCATAATTTAAAAAAAGGCCCGCTCTTTCAGAAATTATGAAACATTCAAGTTCGGCTAGGTTGACTCATTTCATTTATTTTCAGTCCTCACCCAAAATCAGTGTGTGCAATTTTATGTTCGTTTTGAGGTGCACGGTCACACACACACACACACACACATATATATGTATATATATATATATATATATATATATATATATATATATATATATACATATATGTATATATAAATTATCATCTGCAAAGCAGAAGAAATGAAAACATTCTTGGATGAGTCCTTTACTATATAAGTAATAACAGACCTAGGAAGGAAACCTGTTTAAAACCGCAATGATTCAGTTTACACAAAGAGATTCGGTTCAGTTAAATCAAGTTTAGTTCAGTTCAGTTCAGTTTATTTCTGCATTCCGTTTTCAAAACAATATTCAATAGAAATGACAATTTATCATAAATCATAGGACTTCTTTGAACACATTAATATATATTGCTGGGTGCAATTGTACCAAGAAAGTATATGGGGAGAAAAATATACGCCAATGCCGTGTTGAATGTCGATTGTGCCATAAGGACCAATTTATATGTAGGGTTTAAAGAAAATATTGTGAATACAGTGCGTACCCCCCCCCCAAAAAAAAAAAAATAAAAAAAAAAAAAGTAATAATCTAACTTTAGAGGGCTAATATTTCAGAATCGTCAGCTCTGGAGAGCACAAAGTTAGTTGCGAGGAAAAAAAAGAACTCTACTTACCTTTTTTACATTGGTATCTAATTATGCTAACAAATGTCATGAATGACTGAGCACATATTTTTTTTTATTTGTTCTTGTTATCTCTCTTTGAAATTCAGTTTAAATCTAATTTCATTTTTCGACCTGGACATAAACACTATTTTGCCTTTGGTTACAGAGAATAAGGTCTCATAAGCAAAGCAAAGCAAACTGAGAAGAGCATACAATTGAGTATATGAATATAAGAACGACCCAAGTCCAATTTTTGGCCAAATTTAGTTTGACATGGGAAATTGTAGCTTATGCATGGACTCATCTTGTGTGTAAATGATAAATCCTAATTACCCCCGGAAGTGCCTGAAATGAATGAGTTAAATCTTATATTAATGTAAGAATGAAGGATTTGGGTCATTCTTACATTCATATAATAGCGCCCTCTCTCATCCTTCTCCCATCTCTATAGCAGAATATCATGTATATGAATCAAAGAATGACCCAAGTCCACCACACAAAATGGCCTCTCCACAATTAATGTAATTGTTAATTGTCATAATAATATATGTTCTAATTTGTATATACAATGTTGCCTTCCCATCACAGTTAAATAGAATAGTATTGGACAAATAAAAAAGATATGACGTTTTTTTTAGTTTACTCGAAATGATCTTCCATGGACTTGGGTCGTTCTTATATTCATATACTCAATTTTTTTTTGTGGAACCTTACAGTAATGAAGCATTGACATGACAACTGAAGTGATGAAGTTGAAATAACAATACGCAAACTGCGAAAAATGAAGGCACTGTTTGGAAAAAAAAAATCGTAGAATATGGGCCCACCATTGGTGAATTAATTTCACGCAAAACATAATATATTACGAAAACAATTGATTAATTTTCAAAACAGCAAAGCACTCCCTCGAATAGGACATCGAATGGAGATCCCATTTGAGAGAGTCACTTAACTCATGCACATAATATGTGTATATATTATATATTATATATTATATATTATATATTATATATTATATATCATATATTATATGCAATTTATTCATCGCAAACACCAGAGTGTGTTTAACCCGTTGACGTGGTCCCTCCTCTTGCATGTCTTTTCAACATTTAGTGATTTGGTGAGCTTTCAATCGCGTATCTCTAAAGAAATTCCACAGCGCTCCCATCGTCATTTCCTGTGCCTCTAGATTCGTCCATAGATGTACGTTCTTGCCCTGGTCGGTATAATAATAACAGCATGAAACTTGAACTATATTCAAATTATACACAAAGGAAAGGTAAGTGACCGAATAAAATTGCGAAAGAATAAATTGTTGAAATAATTAATCACAATCACTCGACTTTACTTGCCATTATATGTTTCACATATTTTGATTCATAACGAAGAATCAGGACGTTTGATTTGTTTTTCTGATATATCACATTAGCGTTATCTTACGTGACATGTATTCATATATGAATAAATAAATAAATAAAAGAATGAATACAAAAAATGATAATGAGTTGCATATGTATGTTTGTTTGAAATGGGTTATTTCACAAGAACTTACTTTGTATGGAAAAACCAAGTTCCTTAAAGCATAAATAGAACATTGCAAACAAAGAAACTATTAGGAATGCCGCACAAGATCCGAAGAGCACCCTGGACACCCCTGCAGGGGAAACAAAACAAGTTTTCAGTCAATAACAATAATGTCTACTTATTTTAAATTCATGTTGCATTAACACAATGAGCGATAAGGAAGCAACTTCTTCTTGTTACTACACAAACATGATACTAAGCATCATCTTTTGTATGTGAATACTGATGATGGTTTCTTAGCAGAATTGTGTATTTTACTTCCAATGCTTGAGTTGTTTATTTTCAAAGGCTTACATTCTCACCAGAAATTACCGAATGATCACGAAGTTGTCAATCGTAACTACTGTTTGGCATTTATGGAAGAAGGAAACCGAAAAGAAACAAAGTGAGGTGTCACCTGTTATAATTAAGCTTTTCATATATTCCTGAAATGTCATTTTCAACAAGATACTTCGCCTTTGGAATATGTAGAACATTTCTTAATACATCGTCCCGAGATGATATAGGTTGACCAGAACTCGTTAACTCGTTGAAAATTGGTTCATGTCAAAGGTGGACATAAAATGCTAGAACCATCAAATTGGCAATAGGAAAAAGAAATCTTAATTGAAGATATTAGCTCATCAAATCAGACGTAAGTAGACGACGATAGAACAGTGTCCATTGTTGAAAGAAAACACAATGCGTGATTGAATAATGTACTAGGGTACTGCCACGATTCTGTAACTGATTTACTCTGATTGTACATGTTTTCAACATCTTTTGTTTGTTTGTTTTCTTTTAAGATGAAATCTTCATTGGTCTTCTAAAACTTACCATGAAATTTAGTTGAACAATTCGGGGAAGGTGAAGTAGAGACACTACTTGATGATACCACCATTTCGGTGGGATATCCTGGTCATATTAAAAATAACAGCAAACAGTTAGTTGAATATAAGCACATAATAAACCATAACGTCGAATTTTTTAAACGTTTCAGCGGAATAATGAGTAATTGTACACACTCGTTTAAAAGCATCAGATTCAGCAATATAAATAATATTTTCAGCAGATTTGTACATAGGGAGCTCTCGAGTTGTGATTTTTTCCTATTGTCGTGGACACAGGTTAACACAACATTTTTTTCTTTACATGACTATATTCCCCATTGCCATAGGAAAACAGCATATTTCTTCCTTTATGATAACCAATAACGGGAAAAATGACTAATATTTTAGATTTGAAATTAATTTCTCTTGTTGCCATGGTACTGATTTAGTTTTTAGAAATACAAACACTTCCGAATGAATGACTCTGAAATATTATAATAGTGATTACATGTATATATTTAATCATTCAATTGCAAGGACGTAAGCAGTAGGCGGAATTTCGAACTCGGGTCCTCCGATCGGGAGTCCGGAGTCTCATCCACTATGCCACAGCGCCCCCATTTATAACACTTAGAGGTCAAGACACATGAACTGTATGACCATGCATCACGAAACCAACATAAAGTCGCATACATGAATTTCTACTTAAGGGCAGGTTATTCAAAAGCAGCCTTTAAACTTTAAGATGATGCTTATCTCAATACAAAAAAAAAAAAAAAAATGGACCTCCCTTGCCTATCTGTATAATGGACAGAAACAGACACTCTGGGAACGTGTGTTTATAGAGCCTTTTTAAAAACAGGGGGATTCGGAACACAATCTAGTAAAATTGCACTCTGAGCCAAAATGGAACAAAATGACAACAGAGTGTAAAACTCATAGCTAGCCGCAATGACTGCTTTATCAAATCCAGATAAAATTGTGCATTCTCTACCATTAATTTTACTAATTAGTTCCCCTTCAGACGTTGGTAGATTTGAAAAAAATGTAAAGAGTAAGTCTAAGACAATCAAATTTGTTTTACGTAAGGGAGTGGTGTCTCCGAGACACACCTATACTAATACTAGATTTTATGATTCAAGTCTTTAAAATAGCTAAGAAAAGATTTGTTTTATTTCAATGGGTTTTGTTCATATATATATATAAAAAGTATAAAGAAAAAAGCTTAACAAGATTGAATATTTTAAGTTATTCTAATTCCTGTTGTGCAATTTTCTACCCATTTTGTGATGTCGGGGGCCGACAGTCACATTATATTCATAATGGGGAAAAAAAAAAACAAGTAAAAGTATTTTGTAAGTATCCGAAAAGTCTTGAAAGTCTTGGAAAGTCTATTCCATGCGAAAACTTGGTTTGACATCATTTTTTTTTAAATCTAATGCCACACCCCCACCCCCCCCCCCCTGTTCACATGGTGGCTGCTTTGGCAACGACTTTGGAGATATTGCTTTCATAACAATAACAAGCATATTAACACGAATCCTGCAGCACACTTAGTGTCAGCTCTGGCTATACGCAATAATCCCTCATAAGACAGTTGCCAAGCCAACACAGTGATGGACATGTTTATGTCCAAAACCAAGGCATTCATATCAAAAGGTGGGATCCACATTTATCACGATCACTTTGTTTTATTGTACATTTTGTATATTTTGCATTACATTATATTGAATAAAAAGGGAACATCAAAATGAATCGAATAGAATTACAAAGAATTCACGTCCGCCTCAATCACAGAGTATGTCACTGTAAGGAGAAATAAAACAAACCTGTAGCGCGAACAATTACACGTGTTGAGTTATAATGAGCAATATTGTTTCCTGAGCTCATGACGAGACACCTGTACAACATCTCATCTTCGGATCTGACTTTGTTTATGATTAAGGAAAAGTCGTCTGTAATGTTGAATAATCCGGCCCCATACCCCTGACCACTCCTTACAACCGGTTTGCTGTAGAGATGGACCTTTGCCAGCGTGTAGTCAGGGGAATAGGCCGATCCGGTCCACTTTACAGAAGCTGCGTTATGGTTTATGCTGCAGGGAAGTATACCAGTTTCTCCCTCCGTCAATTCTACGAACGCGTTAGTAACGACAAAATCACTGGAGACGTCAGTATCAGTACCTGCAGAATGTAAAGAGGGGGAGACATGAAAGTAAATTGATTTGATTTGATTTGATTTTATTGTTCCACATTTCAAAACATCAAACATGATACGATCGATTGAACATAAGATTGAACATAGCGTCGTAAATTACAAAAAATACAAGAGAAGACAATTTAACAAACATGAAATGTGGGGACCTACTAAAAAGCAAAGCTTGTAATGTATAGGTCCCTGTATATATGAAAGTGTTGGTCTTCTTAAACAACCTAGAAACGAAAACTATGAAAGGAAGGAAAGGGACGTAAAAGAAAAGAGAGCAAAAAGAGCAAAAGAAAGGAATAAAATATACGAAAGCATAGCGAAATAAAGAGTAGCCACCTGTAACGCGTTAACAAGACTCCTTGTCACCCGAGCAACACAGTTACGTAACTGTAAGAATGCGCAAAAACGCACATGATACATAATGATTCATTAATTCAGGAATAGCCTTGACATAAATGACTCAGTAAAAAAACAAAAACAAAAGGCAACCATGGAATACATATGATAAACAACGAATCTGAATGTTACTAGAAGTAAATAAATAAAAAACATAACAGAACATTATATGCAAGTCTGCATACTCGTTAGAATGCAGTCTTTCGCACTTAATGACACAATCTCTATAAAAACAAAACAAAACATAACAAAAACAAACGACGTAAGTGCGTGGTTTCCGACCGGAAAAAGGTAACAAAAAAAAAAGTAAAATACGTAACCTAATTAAAACAATAAAATATGTGCAATTTTTCATTTAAGGCTGGACTCTAAAAATAAGATTCTTAGCTTTGAATGATGTACTGGACTCTCCTAACGTACCGAAATATTGGAAAGAAAGCACATATTCTTGTGTGAAAATGTGAACTGAGAAAAATATTGTTCTTGTGTACATGGTCTATTCAAGCGCTATGCTTTTCCAACCGGGCTAGCTGTGCAATGAATGGGACAAAACAGAATGTAAACCAACATAGCTAAAACAATGAAGGGTTTAACAGAAGGGTAAAAGAAGGTATACTCTATCAACGCACTTTGTCTATAATCGATTCAACTTTTAAAAGTTACTAGACGTGAAAATGAAGAGTGTGCAGGAATTACAATAAAAAGGGGCGTCTAAGACATACTCAACCACATTTCTGTACCAAAGATAAAAGTTTTGTAGAACAAAAAAAAAAAGCTGAAAACGCTGTTTTCATTTGCTTGTTTTCTTTGTTTCTTTAGTTGTTGTTGATGTTCTTGTTATTTCTTGCTTTTTGCAGGAAAACAAGGAAAAGTAGAAATTACGCGGTGCGTAATATATGTCCCCGCCGGAAGTAGCATTTAGTAGCAAAATGTACAATATAGGTAAAAAGATCAAGGTCAAAGGTCAAAGAAGTCAAAGGTCAAAATTCTATGTAGAAGTTTTGAAGTCCTCACCTAGTGCCATCACATAAAGCAAACGGAATCGAAATCGGGTTAGAAATGGCGAAGGAGTAGCATTTTGTAGCCAATGTACAATATAGGTAAAAAATCAAGGTCAAAGGTCAAAGAAGTCAAAGGTCAAAATTCTGTGTAGAAGTTTTGAAGCCCTCACCTAGTGCCATCACATAAAGCAAACGGAATCGACATCGGGTTAGAAATGGCGAAGGAGTAGCATTTAGTAGCAAAATGTACAATACAGGTCAAAAATCAAGGTCAGAGGTCAAAGAAGTCAAAGGTCAAAATTCTGTGTAGAAGTTTTGAAGCCCTCACCTAGTGCCATCACTTAAAGCAAACGGAATTGAAATCGGGTTACAAATGGCGAAGGAGTAGTATTTTGTAGCAAAATGTACAATATAGGTCAAAAATCAAGGTCAGAGGTCAAAGAAGTCAAAGGTCAAAATTCTGTGTAGAAGTTTTGAAGCCCTCACCTAGTGCCATCACTTAAAGCAAACGGAATTGAAATCGGGTTACAAATGGCGAAGGAGTAGTATTTTGTAGCAAAATGTACAATATAGGTCAAAAATCAAGGTCAAAGGTCAAAGAAGTCAAAGGTCAGAATTCTGTGTAGAAGTTTTAAAGCCCTCACCTAGTGCCATCATATAAAGCAAACGGAATCAAAATCGGGTTAGAAATGGCGAAGGAGTAGCATTTTGAAGCACAATGTACAATATAGGTCAAAGGTCAAGGTCAAAGGTCACAACTGAAATTCTGTATAGAAGTTTCAAAGCTCCCATGTAGTGCTATCATATAAAGCAAACAGAATCAAAATCGGGTTAGAAATGGCGAAGGAGTAGCATTTTGAACATTTTGATCACACACGGACGCACGGACGGACACACGGACACACGGACACACGGACACACGGACACACACACGTACGGAGCCCGTTTCATAGTCCCCTGCTCGAACTCGTTCGGCGGGGACAAAAACTCTATTGGCCCTATTACAAGTACTCGGCCAGACCAAATACCACTTTATTGAGACTTTGGGTATCAATAGTAGTAATTATAATGATGATAATAATAACAATAACGATAATGATAATGATAATAGCAATAATAATAAAAATAATAATTTTAATAAGAATAAGAATAATATTTTTATGGATAATGTGAATAATTATTAATAATTATTAAAATAATAGTAATAATAATGATGATAATAAAAATAATAATAATACAATCGACAACGCTTATAGATGTAAGGGATGCATTTTCATCATCCACACAAAAATACAGAATCTCATACCTTCTGAATGAACGGAAGCTATTGCAGTTTTCGAATATATAATGTTGTTGACCAGGTCAACTGCCTGACATTCATATTCCCCCTCATCTTCTTGTTTGACCTCGTTGATGATCAGAGAAAAGTCATCTGATACGTTGTACACACCGGCCTCATATCCATTACCAGACCTTACAAGTTCACCGGAGCGGTGATGGAGCACAATCAGAAAGTCAGGTTGCACAGCATCCGTTCTCCACCAATACACGAAATCTGTCCTTCGGTTTACCACGCAGGGAAGGACGCCTTGTTCCCTTTCCAGTAGTTCCACAGACACACCGGACACATCATAATCCAATTGTTCCGCAACTGCGTCTGTAATGCAAAAATACTCTCAACGTTAACTTGATCTTATACACTCTCACTCACTCTCTGTCTCACACACACACACACACACACACACACACACAGAAGACAGAAACGGATGATTCTAAATAGAATCACTTCCGTACATACAAACATCGACGCACGTCAATACACATTCACTTTGGACAGAATATTTGCAATCTCATTTCAAAATGTCTGAGTGGTGTTTTTTTTTTTTTGGTACTAATGACAATGAATGAATTTGCGCCTATTTATACTCACAGTGCAGACTGCAGACTGTTATAAGAAGAAATACGGCTTTCCACTCACATACACGTTGATAGCTCCTCTCTGTCATGTTAAAAGTTGAAAGACAAGTCAAAATACACTGCTTAAAAGGAAAATATTGCGAGCATGCACACGACAATGTTCATGAATATCAGCCGCTCTGGATACGCTCCGTTGGATTGTCAACACCACTCCTGCAGTCACTGAATTACCTTTTGTGTGTATGTGATAGCAGGTTTGTGCTTGTATACATTATGTTTGTGTGTTGATGTTGGGATGTTGTCGTCTCTAACACTTTGGCTTAGCGTTAAAGTAATATTATTTTTTAACTCTAGAGAAATTAGTACAGAGTGTTTGGTGATCTCTATAATCACCAGCTTGGTGAGATTCGGTGATTTCGTGTTTTGTTTTGATTTGTTTGGTTTGGTTTTTGTTAAACCTTACAAAACTTACAAAACTTACAAAACAAACATACAATGCAACTTTGACATCAATCCATGCCTAATGGTTTCAGAACCAGGAGCAACACAGTATCACAGCGGGATATAACTCTAACGTGTTTTGAATAGACGAACAACGATCTGCAAGCATACAGAGATCAACATAATTCATACGCAGTTAAATATAATAGGTGATTCGTTGCCGTATCCGTTGGATATTCTGAGCACTGCATAAACAAAAACATTGCCGGTAAAAAGAAGAGGCTCATGAGAAGCAAACCTTAATATTTACATTTACCATGACGCCATCAGCCCAGTCAATCTAAGGTTTAGCTGACGGTGTCCTGCTTCCTTGTTGAGTTAAATGTACTGCCTTTTCTGTGCTGTCTTCATTATTATGCAGCAATAAACATTGTACAGTGGTTTTTTGTGCATGTATTATAAACTGCAATGTTTTATTGCTCCTCATATTGCTCCTTTGCCATTTGGTTATGTTTTGTTTGTTTGCTTGTTTGTTTGCTTGTTTGTTTTTACCACCATGTGATTATGCTCTCCACCAGCTCGACATTATAAAAAAAGCCAAAAAAAAAAAAAAACAAACATTGATTTGGGAATTGTTTGCGATCCTGTGTTTTATCTACCGCAAGATAGCGGATACGAATCGTATTGCAGGGTAACCCTCCCCACCCCCTCTTTCTCTCTTTCTCTCTTTCTCATGGCATGTTGCGTAGCTTTGACTGTTATGCATGTAATGCAGGTACTGACAATAGATCCTTTTCAATGCAAACGTCAATGTATTGTATTGGAAATTTATCAGATAGCAAGCTATACGCAGAGATCTTGGACTTTTTTGTATACACTGTACTATGTGAATGTACACTGTGCATGCTCACCTCTGTTATTCTCGTTTCCCTTCACATAATGGAGTGGTGTATCTAATTGTGCAAAATGGCGGATATACACGAACGGAAGACCATGTGTCTGCTGTTCATAGTCTCCATTTATTACTGTGAGTATAAACTAGCACTGTTCTTCCTATTCAAACAGTCGATTAAAAGAAGGAACAGTAATGTTTGTTTGTCTTTCAGGCATATTTGTTTATATTGTTACTGTTTTGTAGTTAATTTTATGTTACTTTGCACTAAAATCAAATTACTAACGGATTTTACAGAAATACATATCGCCGCCTACTATTTAAGGTAAGTATGCGTGAGTATGTGAGTATGTTTGTTCATTTGTTTGTTTGTTTTTTCCTCCTCCAGAAATTGGAATAATGGCATAGTATCCACATACCACGAACATGGTTGTCAGATGTCAGCTTGCCTTCAGGTTCTTGTCATTTTTTTTTTTTTTTTGACACTGCAAAATTTCACGAACACAACGTTTACCCCCCCCCCCCCACCAACATAGAATGAAGTAGATTTCAAATTGAATCATAATCACTCCATGCATGTTGGTTTCATTGAAGCATAAACAAGAATAAAGTAAGACAGGATTTCTCACCTACCTGTATAGATTTACAGATATATGACAAAAATACGTACTTGATTGGAGGCTATCTGCATGTGGTTAGGCAGTATGTTCGACGAGTCACAATAACAAAATATGTGCTGTAAAGTATATCAGCAAGATGTTGCAGCTCTTGACACAACGGTGTCTTATGGGTTATCAATGTTTATTTATTCACCTGTTTCTAACGGAACCTATTTTACCAATTAGAAAAAGGGGTTTTACAAACGAATCCAGTCACAACTGGTTCCTTTTCTTCTGTACCCATGCCCGAAACTGCCATTGAACATGAAGTATATGACAAATTGGCTTTCCCTTTCAGATAGGAGGGCCGTTTCTTTTGTATATCACTCCACTGAGACTCTTAAGGAAACATTTCTTCATGATTGTAACATTACTGATTGTCCTTCCCTCGAAAATTAAAAACTACTTTTATCATGACAGACAGACTGAACTTCGTCTCCTGATTTAGCTTATGCTTACAGGTTTATCGTAGCATCCTAGAGGGGTATTGGCTATCTAGTCTGGATGCCGACGTTACATATTTGCCCTAACTTTTGATCATGTCCATTCGCTGTATTTCTTTGTGACTCCACCTACACACTTAGAGCGTGTTACATGCAAATCTGTGTGATGCAACTCCTGCATTTTTGATATTCAATATTACTACCAAAAGGGCCAACAAATGTGCCCTACTTGACCAAACCACAAAGGCGTAGCAAGATGTGACCAGATTCTAAAAGGGCAATTTCTAAACTTGAAAAAAGGTTAAATCTCTGAATAATTCATCGATATGATGGCAAAAAAAAAAATAAAAACCCATCCTCAATGCAATTTTTTTCAATTCAATTCATTTATTTTCATTCTTCTTTTTTTTTTTCTCTTTCAACAAAAATATAACACAAGATAAATCACGTATTACATCATAAAAAAAATGCAATAAATTAATGATATCGATAAACATAAGAGCACATACTGGCCAAAAAAATACAAAGTCAGCCTCAGATTCAAATTCAATTTCAAATTCAAAACCAAAGTCTGGAAGCCCACTAAGAAGACAGGGCAACAAACAGACCACATACACACGCATATAACATTGAAACGTTAAACGAGACTGGGACGACGACACAAAGGGAGATAAAAAGACAAGACAGAATGAAACAAGACTAACATAACATGTAGACAATACAACGGACAGAAAGGCAAAACAGATCCAGCGTTCCTCGACGTACGGAATTATATCGAAAAAATAATGGGATCTTCTGGCAAAGGTATACACTATAACACTGAGTAATTCGAAAGTACTTAGTCCTTTAATAAAAACTACTTTGTAGGCACTAACACATTTTGCAAGTATACATGTCTTCTTTCAGAGAATAAAAAAAAGATACAGGACATGACATCTTAATCACCTCTGTCATTACTAAATGTATATGGGGATATTGAATGTGATTTAAACATTTTTTTTTTTTGATTCCAACTGATTATAAGTAGCCAGATATGTATTTACTGAAAGATGTGCATAATTGTTCAGGTAATATTACCTTTGCTTTGTCACTTATCTTGTTTAAAAACAAGCAAACAGGCTTCTCATCAAATGTGTTACGTTACAGGTACGGCTGCAAAAGGTTCTAACTGCCCCCCCACGGAAAAAAGCAGTAACTGACATTTTTATGAATGTCTACTTTTTTGCAAAAGTGAATAGTTTACCCAATGCTCTCCAATGTTAATAGGTCAGTTTTGCAAAAAGAAAAATGAAAGTGACCAAAAATACAATTTTTCACTTTTGCAAAAAGCAGTAACTGCATCCAGTTGATTCAACTTTGCAAGTTTCCCCACGGAAAAAAGCAGTAACTAACAAAGCCCACGGAAGAAAGCAGTAACTAACAATTTAGTCTTTATCATTCAGACTCTGTATAGTCCTTCCTGTATATTTTTTTCCCTAATACCATTTATTTTTTCTACTAATTTTTTTTTAAACAATGTAAACAGCAGTTTCTCCCATAATTTAGGAGAGTAGATATAAAAAGATTGTTTCACCAGTAACTTGACTCTGCCCGCAGGGAATCATATGACAAGTTGTAGAAAAAGCTTCTTTCTGGAGACTAGCAAACCTGGCAGACTCAGCGCGCTCAGAGTGCAGAATACGCGTGCAGCAGCTGCATGCGCATAAATTCTGCAGCATACAGTAACTAGCTAAACATTGCATCACATCACACTCATCACTTGCATGCACAGTATTGCAGGTCTGGTACAGTCTGAGTGATCATGCCAGTGCTAACGATGCTGTCACACAGTTTCTGCGGTCCAGGCATGCCTGTAAATCTATCATGAATTGCAGAGGAAAAGTCATGGTAGCCATGGCTTTGGCCAGAACCAGAAAATCTAGGTGAGCTGAAAATATATTGAAGGGAGATGAGCACTAGTATTAATGCACTAACGTTAATCTAATGTTAGATGTAGGACTAGGCCCTAAAGTTTAAAATAGGTCTACCAGATCTAACGTTACAGAGTAGATCTAGATTCTAATCTATTGTTAACTGTTTAGTGTTAGACAAAATGTCAGTAGGCCTAATCTAACGTAATAGACCTAGGTCTAGCACTAACATTGGGCATAGATCTGTAGTCTAGCTTAAGTGTAACGTCAGAGTTCGACTAGGATCTAAGACGAAGAGACTTGACTTTATTGTCTAGTCCAGGGTCATGTGTCAGGGGCCAGACCGGGCACTCCAAAGTTCAATTAGGGTACATAGGTGTCTACCTTATTTTTACACAGAATGCCATTCAATCGACAAGACCTAGTCTAGGTCTAGCGATAGGTCCTAGATCTTATAGATCTAGACTAACCAGAAAGTAGAAGAACTTTATAACCTGGTGGTGGTAACAATTCTCCTCCTATGGTCATGTGGCATGTGCAGTTACTGCTTTTTTCCATGGGGAAAACAGCAGACTCCTGGCCGTCTGCAGTTACTGCTTTTTTCCGTGGGGAAACTACCCAGAATCAAGGGTGAGCCACCGCAGTAACTGCATTTTCCTAAATAACATTTAAAAAATAACGGAAACATAATTTTTTCCTAGGTATTGTTAGACAACTAGGTATGGTGCATAATCATACCACAAAATTATTTTTGAATGTTTCTGTGTTTTTAAAGAATCTGCAAAAAACATAAAATCGCATTTATCTCAGCTCAGCAGCTATGCAGTTACTGCTTTCTTCCGTGGGGGGGGCAGCTAACTACCAAGATGTGTTTCGCGTAACCGTAGAACTGGTTAAAGGAGAACAAGGTATCCTTCCGTGCATAGAAGGCAGAAGAACAGATTCTGCATTCTGGTGGAGAACGGATGTTGGGCTAAATGAAATCCTAGTCGAACTCGATCTCATCTCTGGTAAAAGTGTGAGGTCTGGTCAGGGATTCCAGGACGGTGTGTACACCATATCGGACAATTACTCTCTGATTATCAAACAGGTCAAGCCTGAAGACGAGGGGTGTATCAATGTCAGGCGATTGACCACGTCAACGATATTGTATACATAAAAACTTCAATTGCTTCAGTCTATGCAAAAGGTATGCAGTACTTTGTATTTTCGACCACCATCCCCAACACAAAAACACACATACCAATGAGAGAGAGAGGAAGAGCGACAGAGAAAGAAAGTCTTGCCGAAATCACAAAATTAGTAAAAATTGAAAAATATGTAGTGACATGTTTGTATGAGGCGATTCAACGTTTCTTCATCGATATGATGGTATCATCAGGTTGAGTAACAATGCACAACGCAAAAGAAGTAAAAAGCCTCCACATGCTTATGTGTGTGTGTGTGTGGGTGTGTGTGTGTGTGTGTGTGTGTGTTACTTGCCAAAGTTCTACTCAAATCTAGTATTTTAGTGTTCCGCTCATTTGGAGGTCCGAATGTCACTTGCGTGCTTTAATTTGTAAATGGTAAAAAATTAGTTTTTACGTTCATGTTAGGTATATGCTCACATTTCATTGTGTTGTTGTTGTTGTTGTTGTTGTTGTTGTTGTTGATTGTACGGTAAAATATGAAAAGAAAAAATGTTATTTCTTTGACAATGTTGGTACTGCTCGTAAAATATTAGTTATGTCTTGATCAGGAGTATTTAGAACTTTATGTCATCTATCTTCTCTCTCTCTCTCTCTCTCTCTGTCTGTCTGTCTGTCTGCCTGTCTCTCTCTCTCTCTCTCTCTCTCTCTCAGGTACGGATCTTGGCGTATCCAGGGGTAACGTTCTTACTTACGAGTATGTTGAATTGACAGAAGGAGAGAGAGGTGTACTACCATGCAAAGTGAAGAGGAATGTAGCTATTGTTAGGTGGTCCAGGGCCGCTGATCCTCCAGGATATGTGCTGGCAAAGCTTCATCTCTACAGCAAACCGGTTGTAAGGAGTGGTCAGGGGTATGGGGCCGGATTGTTCGACATTACAGACGACTTTTCCCTTATCATAAAACATGCCACACTCGATGATGAGATGCTCTACACGTGTTACGCGACGGGGTACGGACTCGACGTCCAATATTATAACTCAACACAAGTATACGTTTACGCAAAAGGTATGACAATGTTTTTCTTTTCGTTGACATAAAAGAAATTCCCTGAGTTATTTGCCGTAGCCGCCCAAGTAATGGAAAGAAAGTTGCTATTGATTTTGACTCCTCGTGTCAATCACAGCTTTAAGTCGGACCACGTAATCTTCGTTTGAACAACACTTTCAGTTACAGAATCACGAATCCTAATTTATTTCGGAGTATCAATTCTTCGAAGTCATTTTTTGTTGTTGTTCTTGTTGAACCTAATTCATTTTTAGAATTACAACATTTCTTAGTGACGAATCTTGGTATAGTGTGGGATTGAGGAAAAAAATGATCACCAATAATAAACAATTATAAGAACATTGTCTGCAACGAAGTTTCGAAATGGCAGTATCATAAATGAATGACCATTGTGTGATATTAACACAGATGATTTTATATCAAGATGCCCTTATATGTGAACAAAATATCATACTTGTAAGTTATCTTACCTTCAACTATTTTTTTAAGGAATCCGGAAGGGAACTTCTTCAAAAGAAGCGCCCGTAGAGACTGCGTCAACACAAATTCCTCTAAAAACAGGGCACCCAGCTGTGATGTACGGTAAGTCTCATGAAGAATAGGCGTACATATACACAATTCCTTCGTTTTCTACGTACGCTTATTGTTCAATGAAGAGGATTGAATGAAGAACGCATTTACATAAGTTATGTTCATTTATGGGTATATACAAAGTTGGTTTCCAGGGTGGCCGGAACCATATGATAATATTACTGTCTACTTTCAACGTTCGATATCATTTCTTTTTCTGTTCTTACGTTTAACGTAATGCTTTTTTTTTTTACCAATCAATAGGTCACTCCACGGAAAGGGCAGTATCAACAGGTACTATTTCAACTCAATCTACCAAATATTCAGGATGTAAAAGGGATATCTATGGTGAGTTAACAATACGACAGTACAATTTCCACTTTTTCAAAGCTTGCAAATGTATTTTGAATGATTAAAAATCACCCATGGGATCCCACAAGCTTAAAAACATTTTTTTCTTTTTTTTATACAGAACTGCTTAAAAAAACAGACAAACAAGAAACAAAAAACGAACGTTGGTGAAACCATAACAGACACAAAGACTGGAAAAAAGGTTAGATAAGATTTTAAACATTACGCTATAAAATAAACCTTTTACGCAAAGAAAGTCAAATATCAACATTGCATTTTTGTCGACTCTTATTTTTGATGCACATAAACGTGGAATAGAAGGCAGCGTTTATTCATGTTTGTTTTTAACCAAAAAAAAAAGGAAATATGCCCCCACATAAAAAACAACAACAAAAACCCGAAGAATTGGGAAAGAAAAGGGAAACAAATATGTTACCCTTCATCATATGTAAACCTGCACCTCAAACAAGCAAAAAGTCGCATGAATTTTTCAGTTAAGACAACATTTTGAAAGAACAGACCTTAAGCTTTAAAATGATGTATAGCTTAAATCAAATGGACTATCCTAACCTATCTAAATATTGGAAAGAAAGCACAAACTCAGGAAAAGTGTGAACTGAGAAAAGAGGCTCTGAAGTACAGTGTCTATTCAAGCGCTTAATCTTTACCAAACCGTGCTGGCTGTGTGATGAATGGGACAAACAACAGGAAGTAAACCATCAGAGTAACAACAATGAAGGGATTATCAGATTAAACTGAAAATAGGCATGCCTCACTCATTAACACATTCGTTCCATAATTAATGCCAAATTTCAAAGCAGTAGCACTATCCTTTCAAAAGTTATTAGAGTTGAAAGTGAAGAGTGTGGACAAGGTTTTTCAGAAATGAAAAAGGGATTCTAAAGACACACCTAATCACACTATTTTACCAAAAATGTTGGAGATAAACTGCTAAAAAAAAAACACACACTTTCCTGCCCGTTTTATGATACCACATTTTAGCATAATGTAAAAGAAGACCCGCTCTTTCAAAAAATATGAAAAAGTCAAGTTCGGCTAGGTTGACCCATTTCACTTATTTTCAGTCCTCACGCGAAAACAATGTGTGCGACTTTATATTCGTTTTGAGGTGCACAGTCACATATGCTTCCTCTTTTTATTATTATTATTTTTTTTGCAGCTTGATATTGTATTCTGTAACGACAACTGATATTTGTAACAAAACGTTTAATGGCAACTGGAAAACAAATGAGCATTAAACACCAAAATCACAATATTTTCTATCTTAACCCTATATAACGATATCATACGTATTAAATGTAACAAACTTGAACAATAATATTGTAATAAATAACAAATGATAAAACCCTTAATCTTTATGTTGTTGTTGTTGTTTATCATGCCATGAAGTCACTTTTATTGTAGGTTTTTACGATTCTCTGGCATGAGTGATGTGTTAATTCATGAAGAATTCATCATTTTATGGTTTCATACTGAATACCGTGATTCTACGTTCTTTCCCTGAAGTCGATACGGTAACCAATTTTATATGTATGTATATGTTTATATATATATATATATATATATATGTTTATATATATATATATATATATATATATATATATATATATGTATATATATATATATATATAGAGTTATATATATATATATATATATATGACACTGCACCTCAAAACAAACAAAAAGTCGCCAGACATGAATTTTTAGTTAAGACCATATTCTGAAAGAGCAGACTTTAAGCTTTAAAATGATGTATAACTCAAATCAAATGGACTCTCCTAACCTATCTAAATATTGCAAAGAAAGCACAAACTCAGGAAAAGTGTGAACTGAGAAAAGAGGCTCTGAAGTACAGTGTGTATTCAAGCGCTTAATCTTTACCAAACCGTGCTGGCTGTGCGATGAATGGGACAAAAAACAGGAAGTAAACCACCAGAGTAACAACAATGAAGGGATTATCAGATCAAAATGAAATTGAGCATGCCTCACTAACACATTCTGTCAATAATCAATGCAAACTTTCAAAGCAGTAGCACTATCCTTTCAAAAGTTATTAGAGTTGAAAGTGAAGAGTGTGGACAAGGTTTTTCAGAAATGAAAAAGGGATTCTAAAGACACACCTAATCACAATATTCTACCAAAAATGTTCGAGATAAACTGCTAAAAAAACACACTTTCCTGCCCGTTTTATGATGCCAAATTTTAGCATAATGTAAAAGAAGACCCGCTCTTTCAGAAAATATGAAAAAGTCAAGTTCAGCTAGATTGACCCATTTCACTTATTTTCAGTCCTCACGCAAAATCAGTGTGTGCGACTTTATGTTCGTTTTGAGGTGCACGGTCACATATACACATAGGAAGAGTTTGTTCGCAAAAACCGATAAGACCATTTTTGAAGATTTTGAAGTATGGTCTCTCGACTCTGTCATGAAGTACAAAATAATACCTTTAAAATGATATGTGACCGTGCACCTCAAAACGAACATAAAGTCGCACACACTGATTTTGCGTGAGGACTGAAAATAAGTGAAATGGGTCAACCTTGCCGAACTTGAGTTTTTCATATTTTCTGAATGAGCGGGTCTTCTTTTACATTATGCTAAAATGTAGTATCATAAAACGGGCAGGAAAGTGTGATTTTTTAGCAGTTTATCTCGAACATTTTTGGTAGAATAGTGTGATTAGGTGTGTCTTTAGAATCCCTTTTTCATTTCTGAAAAACCTTGTCCACACTCTTCACTTTCATCTCTAATAACTTTTGAAAAAATAGTGCTACTGCTTTGAAAGTTTTCATTAATTATGGACAGAATGTGTTAATGAGGCATATTTAATTTCAGTTTAATCTGATAATCCCTTCATTGTTGTTACTCTGGTGGTTTACTTCCTGTTTTTTGTCTCATTCATCGCACAGCCAGCACGGTTTGGTAAAGATTAAGCGCTTGAATAGACACTGTACTTCACAGCCTCTTTTCTCAGTTCAGACTTTTCCTGAGTTTGCTCTTTCTTTCCAATATTTAGATAGGTTAGGAGAGTCTATTTGATTTGAATTATACATTATTTTAAAGCTTAAAGTCTGCTCTTTTAGAATATGGTCTTAACTAAAAAATCATGTCTGGCGACTTATTGTTTGTTTTAAGGTGCAGAGTCACATATATTGGTCACTAAATATAAAGGTACATTTTTAAAGTTATAGTCAAAAGAAGCAACTTGACATTTAATCGCAAATATCTCCATTTGGCAAATATGGACTTATCGGTTTTTTGCAAACAAATTCTTCATATATATATATATATATATATATATATATATAGAAAGAAATTAGACTAAGGCGGACGTTGCTTTCGATCTTGAGTCCCCCTTTTATTCATATATATATATATATATATATATATATATATATAAAGGGACACTCAAGATCGAGAGCAACGTCCACCTCAGTCTAACTTCTTTTAGTATATATTTATGTATCTATATAGATATATCTACATATTATACAAAATGACTATGGGCGATGCAAACTTTTAAAGCTGTAGAATTATACTTTTAAAAGTTATCAGAGGTTAAAGTGGAAAGAGTGCATTTTTATTAAATACAATGGGTGTTCTATAACACACCTGATCAAACTATTCTATCAAAAAAAAATATTGCTGATCCAAAACTTTCTTATAATACTTTAACAGACGAGGAGCTCTTTCAGACATATATGACAAAATCCAAGTGGACTTGACTCAGCAGTTTCACTTTTATATTTCAACACTCCTCATGTCAGATTGAATACGGAAATAAAACAATTCAAATCAAATCAATTAAAGGGTAGGACTTTTTGTTTTGTTTTGTGACGCACGGACACATTTGTGTGTATAATTATGTGTGGTGGGAAGGGGGGGGGAGGGATTACTGTCCACGGTATGCGAAAGTGTCGCTCTGTGCATAGGCCTACACTCTGCGTATGATCATATCAAGCCTTCAAACAAAGGAAACCAATCACATCGTGAAGGTATGCAGACTGAATGATAATTTCTAAAGGCTACCTTTATCACACTTGAATGTAATGATTTGTTGCGCAACTCTGGCTATCTCTGTCTCACAGCAAGTCGTTTGCGTCAGAATAACAATGACACACTTGAGCTGTACTATCTCTTAAAGTCTATTTGTGACTCTGCATCACAAAACCACCACACTACAATTTCTCAATATATGACCCTCCATCTTAGCACCAGCAAAAAAGTCGCTAGATATTGACTTTTAATTGAAAAGGGTCGATTCACAAAGAAGAGACAGTCATCTTTCTAATGATGCATACATCATTACAAAATTAATAAACTTTCGTGATCCACCCAAACGTTGAAAAGAAAACACATCCTCTGAAAAAGCATTAATTTGGCCGTAAGCTTTGAAGTTTACATGGTATTTAAATGCATATTAACATTACGAACTATGCTCTGTGCAATGAATAAGAAAGAAAACAGGATGAAGCGCTATATGACAACTGCAAGGAAGGGATTACTGGATTGAGTTGAAGTTTTGCATAATTTACTGGCACATTCTGTGAACAAAGCTCACTCTCATATTAGTATCATTTTCTTTTAAATCTTTTTGAAATAAGTGTGTCTTTTAGCTATGTAGCTTCAAGTTGAATTCGAAAAAGGGTGTTCTGCAAAACTGAATAAAAAAAACTGTTCGCTCATAAGTTGATATACGCTTGGTGTAAAAGCTGTTATTTCAGTAGAGAGAGAGGGAGAGAGAGAGAGAAGGGCATAGATAGTCTTGAGACTAATCGGCACTTTTGTTTTTTTATACGGAACACTTGTATTCATATTTCCCGCAGGAGTGTCAGCAGTGCTCTTCGGTTTGCTCGTCGTAGCCATGGTTTTGTCATTGTGTGTGATTTATTGGCTTTGGAGGCGACGTAGATGATCCTTTAACAGTAAGTTTCCTCTATTCAATTTTTCTTTTTTGTAAATATTAAAAAAAGCATATGTATGTAATTATATGATTATATCTACATAAACAAAAACTATGTATTATATAATCATATATATATATATATATATATATATATATGTATATATGTATATATATGACCGTGCATCACAAAAAAAAAAAACAGAAAGTCGCACCCCTTGATTTCACATGAAGACTAAAAAAAAAACGTACAACAGGTCAACCAAGTCAATCTTTAGTTTTTCATATTTTCTTAAAGATCTACTCTTCTTCTACATTATTCCTCAGTTTGGGATCAGAAAATGAGTGGGAAAGTGCATTTTCAGTCGTTTTTCTACAACCCCCTTTTTTTTAGAGTTGTGAGATCAGTTGTGTCTTAGAGGTCCCTTTTTATTTCTTGATAACCCTTTGCACACTCTTCACTTTCAAGTCTGATAACTTTTGAATGAATAATGCTACTGCTTTGGAAGTTGGCACTAGTCATGGTCAGAATGTGTTTATCGAGCGTGCCCAATTCCAGTTTAATCTGACTATCCCTTAATTGTTGTTGCTCCAATGGTTTACATCCTGTTTTGTCCCATTCATCGCACAGCTAGAGGTTTAGTAGGTTTGGTAAAGATTAAACGCTTGAATAAACAGATGGACCCTGCACTTCAGAGCCTCTTTTCTCGGTTTGCACTTTTCCAGAGTGAGCGCTTTCTTTCCAATATCTAGATAGGTTAGGAGAGTCCATTTGAATTGAGCTATACATCATTTTAAAGCTTAGAGTCTGCTTTTTTAGAATCTGTCCTTAACTAAAAATCCCTGTCCGGCTACTTTTTGTTTGTTTTGTGGTACAGGGTCACAGATATATTATCGTTAACAACTTCCGACGAATATACACACAACACACACATCATATATATCTGCTGATAGACTATCAAATCATTCATCTTAAGAAAGAAACTAACGTATTTTAAAATGCTTCTTAAAGGGAAGATAAACCCCAGGAACAATGTGGATTGAGTGAAAGCAGCAACATTAGTAGAACACATCAGTGAAAGTTTGAAGAAAATCGGACAATCGATGCAAAAGTTATGAATTTTTAAAGTTTTGGTGTTGGAACCGCTGGATGAGGAGACTATTAGAGGTTATGACGTATGAGTGGACTACAATATAAAGAAAATATAAAGAAAATACTACAAAAATCCATTTTTCATGAAAATTACAAATTCCATCAACTTGATATTGACATATGTTCAGGGTAGCAATTATTCCCCCTGCTTTCTGAAAGCGGTTGGTCCACTGCTCTTTCATAATTCTAGAAAAGTGAATTTTTGTTGAATATCCTTTATATTTTCTTTGTATTGTTGTCCACTCATACGTCATATCCTCTAGTAGTCTCCTCATCCAGCGGTTCCAACACCAAAACTTTAAAAATTCATAACTTTTGCATCGATTGTCCGATTTTTCTCAAACTTTCACTGATGTGTTCTACTAATGTAGCTGCTTTCACTCAATCCACATTGCTCTTTGGGTTTACCTTCCCTTTAAGTTTTGCAATGTTTTATGGTTTGCTGACTTTTACAATGTTCTACTGTGCATCGTAGCTGGCTATCACCTCTTTTTTTTATATGGCAACATCTCATATACATTTTATATAAAAAACGTAAATAGGAATGAATCCAACATTTAAATTGCATTGAAGGGCATCACCTGTCAAAACGCTCTGTTTTTATGACATCTGTTCCCTACATAACCAGCTATTACTACGCAATGACAGTAACATACAGAAGTAGTATAGGGCCATCCTCAATTTTGATAGTGGAAACTGCAGGAACCTTTTTACAGAACCAACCATTCAACAGTCATTAAACAGTCGAGGCGTGTAAAAACGACACCATAGAGTACACGTAAATTGTATTATAATTCGTTCACAAACCCTCTACTATAGGCTTGCTGTTTTACAATTGGAGTTGATTAACAATTTGTTGAAATGATAATACCTATAATGATAAAAACAATAACCGTAAGGCATTGCATTTGTAACGTGCTTGAAACAATGTTTGGAGTGTAAGCTATACTAAGATCGACTAAAGGAAAGAGGCGAATATAAGGAAAATGAGAGAAGACATGTGTAAAAAAAAAATAAAAAACAAAAACAAACAAACAAAAATTTAAGAAGAGAAAACAGCAAGCATCAGTGCTTATCAGTAAATGACAGGGTAGTATTGATAGGTTTAAGCTCAGTACATGAGGGCTGGACAGGTGGTAATCGATAATGGAGAAAATGTGAGTATTCCGTACTATTCCTAGTAGCAGCTCTTAATTCAAATTCAGTACAATTAGTTTGAAAAAAAGGAGAAAATTAAGATGCATGTCCCTTTTCTTTCCTCTCCATTGCAGGGACAGGATTGCGAAATCGGAGGAGATTGAAGAGAACGCTGTTTACTTCCTCAAAGGAGATCAAATATCAGAGTATGTTTGGCTCACGATATTGCTCAACAAAACCAAGAGCTATACAAAAGGGGACATGACTGGCAAAGTGCAAAAGAGGTTACCAAAGAAATGAAGTGTGGTGGACAGGAAAACGGAGAAACTAAGGGAAAGCATGACGATCACCCTTTTTACCTGTTTTCATTTAGGAGTACTTCATGTGTCAGTATTTTCTATACGGCTTCTATTTTCTGTTAATACGACTCTTCCACTTGTAAAGAAGTGCCCGGTACGAGCTGAACAGTAATGTAAATAGATGAATATTGATTTTTTTTTCTTTATTTTTTTTTTTTTTACAAGAGTTCCTGTTTTGTTGTGACTAGCGTTTCGATTTAAAAATGTTCGTTATATTAAAAGGGGGAGGCTAGTGCACTACATGAAATAATCATGCCTCCATTTCATTAAAAAAATATTCTTGTTGGTGTCATAGTTGTTTCATATTCTGATCAGATAATTATCTAAGAAACCTGAAATAGCTGTGTGGATCAAGATGAACTAAAAGATCGGTTCATTTATTTGATCTTGAATTGGGAATTACCTATCCGTTTACTTAAGTTCGTTTAATTGGCATCATTTTGAGGAGCAGTTTCAGTGATACCGCCATATGATATGGAAGCACTGAGTTGTTTTCTTCAGATATCTCCTATGCTCTGCTCACAAAAAGAAATAAAACATTATTCATTGTATTTTTGCAATCCATTGGAGGCACTGTATAGCTCCACGGAGAAAACTTTCAAAAATATTCTGGAAAACGATGTATTTCTGTTCTCGTTTACCATTAGTCCTAGTCTGAAGACACTAATGCACTCCCAATCGAAGAAGACACATATTATGCAAAGAAATTAAAAGCATACTGGTTAATGCTTAAGAAAAAAAAAAAAAAAAACAAAAGCAACATTACCGACAACAAACTAAAAACACCAAGGCTTTCCCGTTCTGTTAGTAAAATCATGGGCAGATACATTTACCGCTCTGTGCTTGGGCAATGGGAAATAAGTGATATCAGTTGTAAAAATGTGTGCATTATGACTTGTTAATATATCCAAAGATTTTTCTTTTTCAGAGCTTTGCATTTTCACACTTTTTAATAAAGATTTGATAGCTTCCTTTAACATCAAATACATCTTCGTCAATTTCTGCATGGTTCCCTCATTGATGTTCTGAAGCACGCAGCTGTGGCAAAATGGAATAATTGTACGCATTTTTTCAAGTATGAAAAGCTTTGTCCTTTCAAAAGAATGGACCGTTCAAATGAATACATTCGCTCTGAAAAAAAAAAAAAATAAAAAATGTTTGCCCGGATTCAATACGCCTCCGTCTTTCCCTTTTGAGGTTATCCCATCACCTCGGCTGAGGCTGTGCGATTTTGGCAGCATGCCCGTTTAGCCCGCAATGTCTCATTTAACCCATTCCATGCTGAATTCCGAATTTCCTCATAGAGTTAACACACAGGCCACCAGGTTCCCGTATTGAACGGGTTAACAATCATCGTGTAGCAGTCACGTTGTAATCAGGATCATGTTAAAAACATCATGTTTGCACTGTGGGTGCAAGGACGCATCGCGCTGTATTACAGCCATCTACTGAACAAGTTCCTCCATATTTAATCGCTTTGGTGTATTAACCTGAAGTGCATTTTTATGAATGGTTGTCTTTCTAATCTCAATAGTACTCAGTTGGATACTCATGTTTTAAGGTTAATTAAGGTTTTTACCGTATGGTAAACATGATTATAAAAACAATGTGTATCTTAAAATCGCTCAAGGTAATGGATGAGAACGTCAAAATTTATACTGCATTGATTTGCTAGCATGTTTGCTTCTCCATGCAAGCCGCTCTGTAGAGATAACTGTGAAAAAGACAGTTTCAAGAAGTTCCTGTGTAAACATTATCTTACTCTCTTTATTGCGAAACGTTGTAAAAACTATTGTAATGATTCCAAGGAGATCGAGGTTTGTAACAGACATCAATCTATTATTGGTTTTCCCGGCCAATTTCGCACTTTTGTCAGTCCATTTGATAAAAGGTTCATTCAATTTAGCGAAAATCCTCGTCACTGCACATTCTGTCATTCAAAATTGCAAGTTGGTCGTTCAATTTAGCATTTCGATCAATGAAATTTGCACATGTGCCATTCGAATTCGTAAAACGAGAATTCAAATTGGCACGTGCTCTTCAGTCATTCAAATTCGCCAACACTGGCCGAAAGGAGTAATTCAGTCATTCAATTTCGCGTATGGGCAGTCAAATTCCTAACATGTTCATTCAAATTAACGTCATGTTATTTTTTTTTTTTTTTGAGAAGGTGATAACATTAAGACTTTGTGTTTCATCCACTCACTGTTAAGCAGTAAAAGTAATTTTTACCATACATAACTCGGGTTTGTTGTTCTGAAGCGCCCCTTTTCTTTCATATATGTCATTTTAGGCCTACATGTACAAATACTACAGATTAAGTTCATCTTCTTACAGTCATAACAGCACAAGTTAGATACAGACTTATTTCTCAAGAAGACAGAAAAAGAATTATAGAAACATTTGATGATCATAACCTTGATTTCCAAGAACTGGCCGACACACTCGGAATGAAGCACGCAACGGCCAGATAAGTTGTAGCCACATGATGCACTAAATCTTCAGACTGGAAGAATCACTAGGCACATTGAAGAAAAAAAAAATGTTGCCAAAATCTCTCAAATAAGTACGAAAATATGAAATGTAATGACGCTTGCAAAACAGTAACTGTGTTGACAAAAAAAAGAAGAAAGAACCAAAGCACAAACATGCGTGCTAAATTGACTGCAAAAGATGTTAAATTGGATGCCCAAAAATGAATTTGAATAAACGAGTGCGGCATGTCCGTGATCACGTGACTATATCATTCTAAATTGAATGAACGAATAACGAAATGGTGCTAGTTTTACGAATTTCAATTGAAAAAGTGTTAATTAGAATGACGCTAAGGGTAATTTGAATGCTCCAAAATGAATTTGAATGAAGAGATCATAAAATTGAAATACCGAACATGTCATCTACGCTAAATTTTGCTAAATTGAATGCAGCAATTAGGAATTGGACTGACAAAAGTGCGAAATTGGCCGGGAAAACCTATAATAAATTTCATATTCACACAAGTGTACTGTGACAAGGATTGTGGTGTTTTGTTTGTGTTTGTTTGTTTGTTTGTTTGTTTGTTTGTTTTAGTTGAAGCTTGTTTTGGTTATGTGTTGGTTTTGGCTTGTTTTTTTCTGTTCTTTCTGTCTGTCTTTCTTTCTTTCTTTTTTGTATATTCATACATGGAATCATTCAGCATATGCCCAACATTGTGTTATGAAAACAGTAGTCTGCATGCGTGACATGACACAAAACTTCCCGTCAGCAAGTCCGCTTTATTTTCTAGACAAATTTGACCATTACCATTTAGCTCGCACATTTCACATAAAATTAATCCGTCCAGCAACAACATAAATTATGCTTCTTGGGGATCTTGTTAGTCGAAGGTTTTTGTAGGTTTGTTATCAATGTGGACACAGCTTTCCTATCTAGACTCCTGTTCATCTGGCAATTAAACACTGTTCGTTGTTTTAAATATCATTGTGACGTTGTTTCGAAGTCTGGTTAATTCGAGTATGATTACAGTTCGTAAACTGAAATGGAAAGAAGATAGGAAGTACTGGCCTTTACAATCTAAAGAGGACTAGTGCAGGATCAATACTGCCCTCTCGTGGTTATCATGTGCGTCAATTCTAATGGCATGTGGGAAGACAATTGAAGACCTGAATATAAGAACGACCCAAGTCCAATTTTTTGGAGAAATTCAGTTTGACATTGGAAATTATTATAGCTTATGCATGGACTCATCTTGTGTATAAAATAATGATCAATCTTAATTACCTCCTGAAGTGCCTTAAATGTATGAGTTAAATCTTATATGAATGTAAGAATTAAGGACTTGGGTAATTTTACATTCATATTATAGCGCCCTCTCTCACCCTTTTCTCATCTCTGCAGAATATCATGTATATGATTCAAAGAACGACCCTAGTCCATCACACAAATGGCCTCTCCACAATTAATGTAAATGTTAATCGTCATACTAACATAATTATATATGTTCTAATTTGTATATACAATGTTGCCTTCCCATCACAGTTAGATAGAATATGATTGGACAAATAAAAAAGATATGACTTTTTTTAAAGTTTACTCGAAATGGTCTTCCATGGACTTGGATCGTTCATATATTCAGATACCTAATTGCTGGTGAGATCATATCTTGGTGGGCCCACTGGTAAAGATGACGTATCATTTCTTAACCATACGTAGATGGACTGTGTGCATTATATGATGCGACGTGTTCATTTACAAAGGTGGCATTACACTGTCTCGATAATGACGCAAGATGGCTAAAGAATATAGGGAATATTTTTCAACATCTGCGAAACGCTCTTGATGTCCTGTTCCCTCTTTCCCAGAGAGTATAATCAAGAAGCTAGCGCTAGAAGGGCGTACTTTCTCGATTTCAGAGGGATTTCGCGTAGTACGTTCACGGGCGAAACACTTGCGCCATTTGGGTAACAAAACCGCTTGATGATCGATAGAGGGCGTATAATTATTAACGTGACCATCGCCTTCTTATAACGTTACTGGGCTCTGTATAGAAATGTGGTGATTTTTGTCTCCCTTTCATTTTCTCCCTTTTTCGGGGGCTCACAGAGGACAATAATTAGTGTACTAAGAACCTTTTTTTTTTGTCACACAGAAATATCATTCTTGTCTATTTAAAGAATGCAATGCAATATGCAATGAAGGAAAAGAATATGAAAATCAATATTGAAGAAATGTCCTTTATTTTCTAATCTGCGTCAAGCAAGACTATTAAATGCTACTAATTACCGTAGAACGTATCTTTATGTTTATAAACCATCGTGTGTCAACAATATGTCATGGTGTGACCACAAAGCACATTTTGTTCTTTTACGTCCCATTGTGTCAATTATTCTGATTCTCCTCCTTTTTTTTGCCTTCCCTTTTTTGAATCTTCATTCCGTCGTTCATTTTTTTGGAGTCTTTTTTTTTTTGCCTCCTTAATATGGAGAAAACGAAAGGAAGGTAAGAGTTCGCTTCATGGGATCACGTTATACCCTCGCGACAAGCCACCGCCCTCTCCCAGTGGCATATTAACAAAATGATCACCATTTAGGCTCCATGATTGGCTCTATGGCGTACTTCACCGGTTCGCCTTTGAAATCGCTAGAGTTAAACCCTCTTATCACATTCACTTAATATTTTGAACTTTGACTTCAACATGTAATCGTATTTTTAGCAATGTTTTGCAGTTGTTGTTTTTATGGTCCTGAGACTTTAAAGCTTCAGTCGATATGTCCAAATACAATCGTATGTAGACAATTGCACTTATGTACAATGTACGTTGCAATTAACCTTATTTGAATATTGCGCAGAATTTAAGATCTCCAACCTAATGTTTATTGATGAACAATAATTTTAATATTTCTCAAGACTTTGGTAAAAATTGAGACCTTTAAGTCAAGTAACGTGATATGGTATTTTCAAGCGTAACATGAAGTTTCCATAATTATTGATTTTATTTACTGATTATTTTGTTGTTGTTTTTTTTTGTGGATAGAAGGTTCCTGTATAAAACATGACGTAAGCAACTTGTAACAATGCAGGAGAAGTGCAATGATTTCTAGACATTGATTACCATGAATTAAAAAAAAAAGAGAAACATATGAAAGCTCACCTGTAACTCCGAAAATAGTGCTGGCCATCTATCCTCTAAAACTGAGACAAGAGGTCCTTCATTCACAACTTCAAGTGGAATATGCCAGCATGTTTTTTTTTTTTTTTTTTCTTCATTTCTGCCAAATCTTCTGCATTGACTCCTTTACTGAAATCGGTTATCGTATTTATCCTTGGTTTTTCTAATGTTTGTGCTGTTTCTCAAAATGGACGATCAGGCATGTAACCTGTCGTTGAATTGTTTGTTTGTTTGTTTGTTTTTGTTTATTGTTCGTTTCTGTGTTTTTTACATGGTTTTGTTTACGTGTTTGGTTGTTTGGGTTTGCTGGTGTTTTTTTTTTTTTTGATTTATGTTTTGTTTTGTTTTGATTTATTTTGCTTTTTCTTGCTTTCCTGTTTTTTCCCCTCCCCGGGTCTCTTGTTTGGGACAGCATTCACAGAGTCCACTAATGTCTTTTATTCGCAGGTTTGTACCTTATTTCCCAATGTTATACTTCGGACTGGTCTTTTCAACCATAGAAGCTCGTGCCGTGAGGCTTCATCTGCAGACAAGGGTCTGTTTCCACTAATACCTCTGCAAGTTCTGATGATTGCAGATGTGTACGATAGACTTCAAAGCTGCTGGAAATGCATTAATTTTGTTTATTACTTTTTTTCTTTTTAGGATTGACTCTTGTTCAGTACGCCCACTCTGATATAATAGTGTGCGATCAGTTTGGCACTTCCTTTTCTTCCATTTCATTTCAACGTATGAGAGTGGCAATATATTAAATTCCAATGGCCGCACTATTTCTCTCTTTTTTTTTTTCCGCTGCTTGGATTTGAGTCCAGCAGTAAAGTTTTTAATTGTAATTAACTTATAACCTATCCGCTTGTTTAACTGTTTTTTGTTGTTTGTTTTTGTTTTTTGTTTTTTGTTTTTTTTGGGGGGGGCATCATTTTGATAAGTATTTCCATTGATAACGCCATATTTATTGTAGTATTGATTTTCACTCCTTAGAAACTCCTTATTATTTGTATTGTTGAAATAATTTGACGGCACCGTATGCCTCCACGGAAAAAAGAAAATCAAAAATATACTTGAAAAATATGAATCAGTATTATTCCTTGTCTGAGGAAACTGAGAAATGCATTACCAAAGGTTTTCCTATGTGGTCAGTATTTTCTGGCAGATACCTTTACCGTTTTGTACTTGGGCAAAGGCAAGTAGTTGATATCAGTATACTTGGGTGACCCGCACCTCGTCATAGTTAATGTTTGCGCATATTTGAATCACATTTCGCCACTGAAATTCTTTGAAATCCAACTCACATACAGGAAAAATGCTGAAAATTCCAATGGAATCACAAGCTCACTGATCGATATCGAAAATTAGCAGCTATCGTCGTCAAACGCGAACGATGCGAAATAGCTGTGCGCTAAGGAAGGGGCCCGCAACTCGTCACCCGCGCTCCCATAGACAGAGCACGTAAAAGACGAGTGCGGGTGACCGTGATGCTCCCATAGACATACACGTAAAAGATGCGTGCGGGGACAGTGGTGATACTTATAACACGTAGGGTCCTATTCCGATTAAAATTTCCGATTTTCGCGAAAAACTGTTCGGTTTTTACCAAAATCTGCTTGGCCCTGCCAAGTTTCAAGCATACTGAACACAGTCCCGGGCATAAATTTTTGTTTAGTGCGCTTAAAACAATTTTAAGCGGGGTGACGGTATTCGGGCCCCTGACGAGGTGCGGGTACCTCGCTATACATGATATACATTCGACGAATTTATATATCTCTTTATGTGCCATGGTGGAAACCCCCTGTGTGCCACGTTATTCTGAGACACGAAGGTAGTCATGTTTTGAGAAAGAATGTTCTTTTTCTAATTTGTATAACTTCTACAAATGTCTGTTAAGATGGGCATAATAGTAGGCAAAGTTAAAGAGGAATGTCAAGCTTTGTTTCGATATAAGTGGTATGACGACTCTATTTTCAATTTTTCTTTTGAATGACCAGTTGCTACATTACTGTAAAGGCATGACTTTTCCACATTAAACCGTGACAGAAACTTAGAATGTATGAGCAAATCTAGTTGGGAACATCGCTTGATAGTCGATCACCACATAGAATGCAAGCAGTATATGAGAGGAAAAAAAGCATGAGAAACGCTTTCATTGTGCTGCGGGATTAGCAGTAATTAGCGGTTTATCGATCGGTCTTGGCGGCTTTCTTTGTTGAGCAGAATATGCGAAGTTGGCACGCCGTCGACTGAGTCGGAGGTGCGAACGTGGCACATAAAGAGATATTTAGTGCTCTTTTTGCATTGCATTTGTCACACTTCTTTCTAGAAAAATTGATGCCTTGCTTTAATACCGAATTGCAACTCCGGGGATTTCTGCGGGGCTCCCACATTGGTGTTTTGAAGTACGCAGCTGCGGCAGAATCAAACAATTATTGTCCGCATTTATTCAAGTATGAAACGCATTGTCCTTTCAAAAGAATGGGCTATTCAAACGAATACATTTGTTCTGAAGAAAAAACTGTTTGCCTAGAGTTATTACGCCCCCATTTTCCCTTCTGAAGGCTATCCCATCACCTAGGCTGAGTCTGTGCAATTTTGGCAGTATGCCCGTTTAGCCTGCCATGTCTCATGTAATAATCATCGTGCAGCATTCAGTTCAAATCAGGATCACAACAAAAACATCATGTTAGCACCATGCATGAAGGATGCATCTCGCTGCATTATACCGTATCTACTGAATCAGTTCCTTCATATTTGTTCCTCCATGTCAAGTTGCCTAGGTGTGACCTGTATGATAGGATTATCTTTGTATTCACCTTGAAACTTATGTTTTTGGGGTTGTTTTGTTTTGTTTAACAGCAAATTAGAATTCTTTGGCATCGTTAACTGAGAATATGCCTCGATGTAAATTAAGGACAGAATTTGTACTGCATTGATTCGCTTGCATATCAATCGTTTGATAAATATCACATTCACACAAGTGTAACGTGATAAGGACTTCAGTGTTTTGTTTGTGTTTGTTTTGGTTTTGGTTTGTTTTTGGTTATGCATTGGTTATGTTTTTGCCTTTCTTTCCTTTTCTTTTCTTTTGGTATTCATACCAGTAATTACTTATCAGCTGCCTCCCATAGTGTATCTTTTTTTTTAACAGTAGTCTGAATGAGTGACGTGACACGAAAACTCACTACATCAAGTCCGTTCTATTCTCGTGGCAAATTTGACCATTGCCGTTCAGCCCGCACATTTCGTATAAAATGAATCCGTTCAGCAATAACACATGCTTTTTGTGGATAGTTCGTCTGAATGAAGGTTTTTGCAGGTTTTTCATTCAAATCCACACAAACTACTTATCTAGACTCCTTTTCACCCGAAATGAAACAAGATTCATTAATTTTGATATCATTGTGACGTTGTTTCGAAGGTTGGTTAATTCAAAAATGAAATACATTTCGCGAACGAAAATGAAAGACAATGCAAACCACTGGCCTTTAAAATCTAAAGCGGACGAGTGCAGGGTCAATACTGCCCTCTTGTGGTTATATCCCTCATGTGAATTAATAAGGGAGTTCACGGTTTTTAATAGCGCGTGTCTCATTTGATCCCTACATTATAGACTCTCAAACAACATGGATATGTGTTGTGATCAAGAATTCCTTGTTGAAGCATGACATCGTGTATTAAATCAATGCTCACGAAATGCATGAAGAGATTTTGCTAATCAGTTTTGATGAATGAATATACTAATTTACACCTGTACGTTCTAATTCAGTCTAAAACACGTACACATTGTACATTGTAATGACGTAATTCAGATTCCCAGTTGCCCAAGGATTCTATCCATTTTAAAGTCAGTGGTAAAATACACAGACAGTCTCATTTGACCTTTGTTTTGCACATGCGCAAATTACAACCGTGAACTCCCTTATTTAAATGACATGTAGAAGGGTGACAATTGTTTGTGAGTTCGTCAGTATCGTGGTGGGCCTTTGGTGCAGTTGACCTATAATCTCTTTAACGTACGTAGATGGCCTGTGTGCCTCCTTTGATGCGACTTGCACATTTACAAAGGCGGCATTACACTGTTACTATAATGACACAAGAAGAGGGTCCAAATAGGGAATATTGTTTTCAACATGTGTATGCGATACGCTCTGTACGGCCTGCTCCCTCCTTCCCAAAAATTATAATCAACACGCTAGCGCTAAGAGAGCGTACTCTCGCGATTTCACATGGAATTCGCATAGTACGTTCATGGGCAAAACACGGGCGCCATTTGGGTAACAAAACTGCTGGATGATCGATAGAGGGCGCACGGTTATTATGTTACCATAGCAGTGGCTTATGATAATCCTTCTATGTCCTGTATAGATATGGAGAGATTTGTATCTCCCTTTCATTTTCTCCATTTTAGGGGGCTCACAGTGGACGATATGTCCTTATGACCTTATTTTGTCATACCTAAGTGTCATTCTGGCCTAAGCATGAAATGCAATATTGAAGAAATGTCCTTATAATTCCAATCTTCCATTCAACAAAGCTATGACATGCTGATAAGGTCTATGACCTGTCCTGCTGCAGCTAGCTTACAGTCAATTTCAATGTCCTATTAATCAGCAATTGACCATCCAGTCCAATATAAACTGGAAGTTAACAAAGATACTGGCACCTTCTGTAGTAGTCCTGTGGTATGTTCCTTTGTCTCATTGCTGTGTAGCTTAGCCTTTTGGTGCTTGATATTGCTCCAGTCTATTCACTGGAAGGCAGGTGCAGCCCACTCATTGATTGCACAAGGATTAACACCCCTATAAGACCAAGGTAGATGCCTTGGTGAGGGGAGATTGTATTTGGACTTCTTGGAGAGAGGAGGCTGAGCTTTGCCGTCTTTAAAAAAAGAAAAAAAAGAAGACCTGAATAAATGCTGTTGCGGCATCTGAAGTAACCCGATGTCTAAGTGACTATGATTATTCCTGTCTCCATATTCTATGAACGCAACAATACTAGTGATCACAGTAAGGTGTACTTTTATTTTCATAAGCAATCGTGTTTCTTCTTCTTTTTTTTTTAAATCGTGATTCTAACATTCATATTTTAGAGTCATCTGTTGAAGCTGTTTTTGCCTCCTTATAATGGAAACAATTTAGAGGAAGAAATTGAAGAGTACGCTTAATACTAGCCCCTTTAGCGCGTGCTTGCGTGCGCATCGTATCTTTTCTCTTTGCTCCTACCTTACAATAGTATATTCATTGGATGGTGCTGAAGATGTGACTGCAGGTTGTCATAGTCATGTGTATTCTTCACTGAAACAGTGCAAAGGAAGCAGGACGTTGGTTTAAGCAACAGAATATCTCTCTTTTCAAAGGGACATTAATCTTCAGAAAGAGTGATAGTGGGGTAAGGCCAATCTTGTTAACCCATGAAGGAATAGCAAGTATATATTTGGGCAGGAATATAAAACAATGTGGGGGAATATATCAAGCAATTTTTATAGGAGCAAAACTGGCAAATGATAGTTTTATGAAGCTCGGGTCTTCGTGTCCAATTTTAACACATTCTGATCATCCGAGTAAGTTTAAATTTTTGAACAACGGACAGTTTTACAATTCCATGTGTGAAAATCACACGAGTTACGTAAGGCTTTTCTTTCAGATAATTTACAAAATGAAAAACAATATGGATGATCCTGGTGTATCTCATCCATTTGTATCATTTTTCATCCAAATTTAATTACAGACAGGAAGAATACACATATGAATATAAACCCTTAGAACAGTGTCTTATAGGTTAACTAAATTTTGTAATTTTTGACCTCGATATGTAATCTTCTTTCCCAGCAGTGCTTGCAGTTTTTGTTCAAAATCAATAATGGTCCTGTGACTTTAGATCTTCCATGCACTTGTCAAAAATGTACAATATACAATCCAATAAATCTTATCTGAATAATGCAGAAAACTCCAAAACTGAAACCATTTTTTTTTTCTTGGGAATATACATGCCATAATTTTAATACTTTTGAAAACTTTGGTCAAAACTGAAACCTTTGGGTAAAGTAACGTGGCATGATAATTATGTTCAATTGTAATTGAACATTTGCATATTCCTTTTCTTTATTAGTTATTTGTTGTTCTGTTTTTTTTTTTGTTTTTTGTTTTTTTTTTTTGGTGTGAAGGCTCCTGAATAGGACATGATATAAGCAAATTGTCACAATGCAGGAGAAATGCAATGATTTCTAGACACTGATTACCATGAATAAAAAAAAAGTAAAAGCTCACCTGTGACTCTGAAAATAGTGCTAGCCATCTGTCCCTCAAGACTGACTTTCAAGACTGAGACAAGAGGTCCGACATCACAACTTCACGTGGAATATGCCCGAATGTTTTGTTTTGTTTTGTTTTGTTTTTTACAACTCTTCTTCACTGCCTCCTTTCCTGAAATCGGTGATCATGTTTGTCCTTGCTATTTCTAATGCTTGTGGTGTCTCTCGAAATGGACGATCAGGCACTTAACCTGTAGTTTTACCTTTTTTTTAATGTGGTTTTGCTTATTTGTCCGGTTCTTCATTTTTTATTGTTGTTTTGGCTTTGCTTGTTTTGTTTTGTTCTTTTTGCTTGTTTCCTGTTTGTTTTGTTTTGTTTTATTTTGCTCTTTCTCGCTTTCCCTGTTTTTTCCACTCCCTGGGTCTCGTGTTTGGGACAGCATCCAAAGAGTCCACAATAATGGCTTTTAGTCGTAGGTTTGTACCTTATTTCCCAATGTTATACTTCGGACTGGTCTTTCAACCATAGAAACCCGTGCCGTGAGGCTCCGACAGCAGACAATGGTCGGTTTCCACTGATACCTCTCCATCTTCTGATGATTGCAGATCTATAAGATGTACTTTTCAGCTGGAAATGATTGTTTTATTATTTTTTTTTTCTTTTAGGATTGACTCTTGCTCAGTACGCCCACCCTGATCCAATATTGTCCATTCAGCCTGGCACTTCCTTTTCTTCCATTTCATTTCAACATATGAGAGTGACAATATATCGAATTTCAATGGCCGAAATTTATTTTCACCTGCTGTTTGGAGTTGGGTCCAGCAGCATTGATTTTTACGAAAATCAAAGTTATTACCTATCCGTTTCCTTAAGTTTTTTTTTTTTTTTTCGTGCATCATTTTGATGTGCATTTTCATTGATAATGCCATATTCATTGTACTATTGAGTTTTAGTCTTCAGATACGCCTCTTGTTCTGCTCACGAAAATTCATTATTTGTATCATTGGAATCCTTTGAGAGCACGGTACAGCTACACCATTGTCCACGAAAAGAAATCAAAAAGATACTTGTGAAGAATGCATCTAAGATAGTCTTGTTCAATGTCAATCCTTGTCTGAAGAAACTGATTAATGCATTATCAAACGAAGACGCATATCATTCATAGAAATTAAAAGCGTACGGATTATACATTCTGTTGAAAAAAGTGAAAGTTTGAATTAGAATTTGAATGTTCATTTGATTAAAACAGAGAAACAACAGCATCAACAACAACAGTGTTTTCCTATTTGATTAGTTACTTGGCAGATACCTCTACCTCTTTGTGCTTGAGCAAAGGCAAATAGGTGATAACAGTACATGATATACATTCGACGTATCGTGTGCTCTTATTCCAGAGCTTTGCATTTTTTTCACACTTGTCTTCTTTCTAAAGATTTGATGCCTTGCTTTAAAAGAGAATTGCAACTCCGGGAATTTCTGCGGGGCTCCCACATGAGTGTCTTGAAGTACGCAGCTGTGGCATATTGAAATAATTGTCCGCATTTATTCAAGTATGAAACGCATTGTCCTTTCAAAGGAATGGGCAATTGAAATGAATACATTCGCTCTGAAGAAAAACTGTTTGCCAGAATTTATTACTCCCCCGTCTTTCCCTTTTGAAGGCTATCCTAGGCTGAGTCTGTGCGGTTTTGGCGGTATGCCCGTTTTACCCGCCATTTCTCATGTAACAATCATCGTACAGCATTCACTTTACATCAGGATCACGACAAAAACATCATGTTAACACCGTGTATGCAAGGATGCATATCGCTGCATTATGCCATATCTAGTGAATCAGCTCCTCCATAATATTTGTGACCCTGCACCTCAAAACAAACAAAAAGTCGCCAGACATTAATTTTTAGTTAAGACCATATTCTAAAAGAGCAGACTTTAAGCTTTAAAATGATGTATAACTCAAATCAAATGGACTCTCCTAACCTATCCAAATACTGGAAAGAAAGCACAAACTCAGGAAAAGTGTGAACTGAGAAAAGAGGCTCTGAAGTACAGTGTCTATTCAAGCGCTTAATCTTTACCAAACCGTGCTGGCTGTGCGATGAATAGGACAAAAAACAGGAAGTAAACCACCAGAGTAACAACAATGAAGAGATTATCAGATTAAACTGAAATTAAGCATGCCTCATTAACACATTCTATCCATAATCAATGCCAACTTTCAAAGCAGTAGCACTATTCTTTCAAAAGTTATTAGAGTTGAAAGTGAAGAGTGTGGACAAGGTTTTTCAGAAATGAAAAAGGGATTCTAAAGACACACCTAATCATACTATTCAACCAAAAATGTTCGAGATAAACTGCTAAAAGAACACACTTTCCTGCCCGTTTTATGATACTAAATTTTAGCATGATGTAAAAGAAGACCCGCTCTTTCAGAAAATATGAAAAAGTCAATTTTTAGCTAGGTTGACCCATTTCACTTATTTTCAGTAATCACGCAAAATCAGTGCGTGCGACTTTATGTTCGTTTTGAGGTGCACGGTCACATTTGTTCTTCCATGTTTGGTTGCTTACGTGTTACCTGACATGTATGACATGATTATCTTGCATTCAGCTTGATACTTATGTTTTTGTTTGTTTTGTTTTGTTTTACATCATTTAGCATTCTTTGGCATCGTTATGCTGAGATTGCGCCTCTATTTAAATTAAGGTTTCCACCCTATGGAAAACATGATTATAAAAACAATATATATCACAAAATTACCCAAGAGTGAGAACGTCAAAATCTATCCCATATTGATTTGCTAGCATGTTTGCTTCACCAGGCAAGGCCCTGTAGAGATAAAAGTGAAAAGACAGTCTCATCACGTTCTTGTGTGAACATATCTTACTCTTATTATTATTTTGCGAAGTTGTAATGACTGTTGTATTTATTCTAAAGAGAGGTTCAAAACAGATATCAATCGTTTAACAAATTTCAAATCCACACAAGTGTAACGTGATAAGAATGTCAGTGTTTTGTTTGTGTTTGTTTTGGTTTTGGTTTGTTTTTGGTCGTGTGTTGGTTTTGTTTTTCTTTTTTGGTGGATATTCATACCTGTGATTATTTAGCATCTTTCCAACATTGTGTTTTGAAAACAGTAGTCCGGATGAGTGACGTGACGCAACACTTCCCTTCATCAAGTCCGTTTCATTCTTTGACAAATTTGACCATTTCCATTTAGCCCGCACATTTTACAAAAAACGAATCCGTTCAGCAGTAACACATGTTTCTTGGAGATGTTGTTCGTCGAAGGTTTTTGCATGTTTATCATCCATATGCACACAATTACCCTATGTAGACTCATGTTCATCTGAAAATGGAACAGGGTTTGTTAATTTTAATATCATTGTGACGATGTTTCGAAGTCTTGTTAATTCGAAAAATGAAATACAGTTCGAGAACGAAACTGAAAAGGGGGTGCAAACTACTGGCCTTTAAAATCTAAATGAACTACTGCTGGATCAATACTGCCCTCTTGTGGTTATCATGGACATCAATCTTAATGGCATGTGGATAGATAATAATTGTTGGTGAGATCATATCATGCTGGGTCCATTTGTTAAGTTGGCGTATCATTTGAAGACCTGAATATAAAAACGACCCAAGTCCAATTGTTTGGCCAAATTCAGTTTGACATGGGAAATTGTGGCTTTATGCATGGACTCATCTTGTGTATAAATGATAAATCCTAATTACCCCCGGAAGTGCCTGAAATGAATGAGTTAAATCTTATATCAATGTAAGAATAAAGGACTTGAGTCATTCTTACATTCATATTATAGCGCCCTCTATCATCCTTCTCTCATCTTTTTAGCAGAATATCATGTATATGAATCAAAGAACGACCCAAGTCCATATGATTCAAAGAACGACCCAAGTCCATCACACAAAATGGCCTCTCCACAATTAATGTAAATGTTAATTGTCGTAATAATGTATGTTATAATTTGTATATACAATGTTGCCTTCCCATCACAGTTAAATAGAATATTATTGGACAGATAAACAAGATATGAAGTTTTTTCTTAAGTTTAATCGAAATGGTCTCCCATGGACTTGGGTCATTCTTATATTCAGATACTCATTTCTTAAACGTACGTAGATGGATTGTGTGCATCCTATGATGTGACGTGTACATTTACAAAGGCGGCATTACACTGTCCCGATAATGACACAAGATGACTATAAAATATAAAGAATATTTTCTAAATCTGCGAGACGCTCTACAGGTCCTGCATCTTCCTTCCCAAAGACTATAATCAACAAGCTAGCGCCGAGAGGGCGTACTCTCGCGATTTCACAGGGATTTTGCGTAGTATGCTCACGGGCGAAACACGGGCGCCATTTGGGTAACAAAACTGCCGAATGATCGATAGAGGGTGCGTGGTTATTATAAACCATATCAGTCCCTTATGAGAATCCTACTGCCTCCTGTAGAGATATGGAGTGATTTTTATTTCCCCTTCTTTTTCTCCCTTTAAGGAAGTTCACATAGGACGAAATGAACATAGGACCTTATTTTGTCATACCTAGTAATCATTCTGGGCTAAGCATGAAATGTAACATTAAAGAAATACCCTTTATTTTTCCAATATGCCAACCAACAAAGCTATTAATCACTGTAGGGCGTACTTTTATTTTCATAAAAAAATCGTGTTTCTTCTTTTTTTTCCCCAATCTTGATTCCAACGTTCATATTTTGGAGTCGTCTGTTGAAGCTGTTTTTGCCTCCCTATGTGTAACGGGAAAATGTAGGGGAAGAAATTGAAGAGTTAGCTTAATACTAGCCCCTTTAGCGCGTGCTTGCGAGTGCTTCGAATCTATTCTCTTTGCTCCTACCTTACACTGGTATATTCATTGGATGCTGCTGAAGATGTGCCTTAAAGTTGTCATAGTCATGTGTATTCTTTAATGAAACAGTACAAAGGATACAAAATTTATTTTCCACAACAGAATCTCTCTCTTTTCAAATGGACAGTATAAATCGTCAGGAAGATTGATAGTGGGATAAGGCCAATCCTGTCAATCTATGAAGGAACAGCAAGTAGATATTGGGCAGGAAAAAAACGAAAAAAAAAAAATGGGGGGTAAATTTAAGTTTTTGAACAACGGACAGTTTTACAACTTTTTCTATGCAATTACATGTGTGAAAATCATATGATTCACATAAGGCTTTTCTTTCAGATAATTTACAAAATGAAAAACAATAAGGATGATGCTGGTGTATGTCATCCATCTGTATCATTTGTTATCCAAATTTAATTACAAACAGGAAGAATATACATATGAATATAAACCCTCAGAACAGTGTCTTATAGGTTAACTAAGTTTTTTTTTTTTTTTTTTTTTTAACTAAGATATTTGACCTCAATATGTAATCTTCTTTCCCAGCAGTGCTTTGCAGTTTTATTCCAAAATTGATAATGGTCTTGTGACTTTAGATCTTCGATGCACTTGTCAAGATGTGTTAACCAATGCACAAATGTACAATATACGTTGCAAAAAACCTTACTTGAATAATGCAGAGAAATCCAAAACTGAAACATATTGTTTTTTGTTTGTTTGTTTGTTTGTTGTTATTTTTTTGGAAGGGGGGGGGGGGGGTAATATACATGCAATAATTGTAATACTTCTGAAAACTTTGGCCAAAGCTGAAACCTTTGGGTGAAGTAACGTTGTATGATACGTTAAAGGGTAACCTGACGTTTGCATATTCCTTTTGTTTAATAAGTATTTTGTTGTTATGTTGTTTTTGTGAGGGTGAAGGTTCCTGTATAGGACATAATATAAGCAACTTGTCACAATGCAGGAGAAGTGCAATGATTTCTAGACATTGAATATCATTAATAAAAAAAAAAACCGGGTAAAAACTCACCTGTGACTCTGAAAATAGTGCTAACCATCTCTCCTTCAAGACTGACCTTCGAGACTGAGACAAGAGGTCCTGCATCACAACTTCACGTGGAATAAGCCCGCATGTTTTGTTTGTTTGTTTTTTTTGTTCTTTGTTTAACAAATCTTTTTCACTATTTCTTTTCCTGAAATCGGTGATTAGGTTTATCCTTGCTATTTCTAATGTTTGTGATGCCCTTTGGTTTTCTTTTTTGTTTTGATTGTTATTTCTCACTTTGTTAGCTATGGTTTTGTTTATTTGTCCTGTTTTTCCCCCTCCCCGGGTCTCGTTTTTGGGACACTATCCAAACAGTCCACAATAATGGCCTTTAATCGCAGGTTAGTACCATATTTCCGAATGCTATACTTCGGACTGGTCTTTCAACCATGGAAACCCGTGCCATTAGGCTCCGACTGCAGACAAGGGTCTGTTTTCACTGATACCTCTGCAACTTCTGATGATTGCGGGTCTGTGGGATAGACTTTACAGCTGGGAATACATTATTATTATTATTTTTTTTTATATATATACACATATATATATATATTTTTTTTTAGGATTTAATCTTGCCCGGTACGTCCACACGATCCAACAGTGTCTGTTCAGCCTGGCACTTCCCTTTCTTCCATTTCATTTTAACATATGACAGTGTCAATATATCAAATTTCATTTGGAGTTGGGTCCAGTAGCATAGTTCTCGCTAAAATTTAATTTATTCCCTATCCGTTTGCTTAAGTTTTTCTTTTTGTTTTGAGGAGCGTTTTCATTGATAATGCCATATGTATTGTAGTATTGAGTTTTAGTCTTCAGTTACGCCTTATGTTCTGCTCACGAAAATTCATTATTAGTTTGTATTACTGGAACTCTTTGAGGGCACTGTATAGCTTCATGGAAATATATATATATATATATATATATATATATATATATATATATATATATATACTTGAAAAGAATGTATCTGTAGTCCTGTTCAAGAATTATCCTTGTCTGAAGAAACTGATTAATGCATTACCGAACGGAAACGTATATCATTCATAGAAGGAAAAGAGTACGGATTGTACATTCTGTTGAAAAAAAAAAAAGAAGAGAAAAAAAAGTTTGAATTTAAATTTGAATTTGAATTTGATTAAAACAGCCTAACAATAATAACAACAACAACAACAACAAGGTTTTGTCTATTTGGTCAATATTTTTTGACAGATACATTTACTGCTTTGTCCTGGGGCAAAAGGAAATAGGTGATATCAGTATATGATATACATTCGACGTATTGATATATGCAATGCTCTTTTTTCAGTTCAGTTCAGTTTTTATTTCTGCATTTCAAAATCAATACAAATCCACAAATCAACAAAATACTTACATAGTCATTTACACAGCTAATATTCGTAACGTTTGGATCTTACATACATTTTCTTTTTTTTTTTTCAAGAACGAATATCATATATGAAAGGAAGCAATAGGAAATGGTAAAAATGAAATGCAGAGCTTTGCATTTTCAGAGCTTTGCATTTCTCCACACTTCTTTCTAAAGATTTGATGCCTTGCTTTAATACCGAATTGCAACTCCGGGAATTTCTGCGGGGCTCCCACATTGATGTTTTGAAGTACGCAGCTGCGGCAGAATCAAATAATTGTCCGCATTTATTCAAGTATGAAACGCATTGTCCTTTCAAAAGAATTTGGAATTCAAATGAATACATTTGCTCTGAATATCAAAAAAAAATATATATATTATTACGCCCACATCTTTCCCTCTTGGAGGCAATCCCATCACCAAGGTTGAGTCTGTGCGATTTTGGCAGTATGCCCGTTTTACCAACTGTGATTCATGTAACAATCATCGTGCAGCATTCAATTCAACTCAGGATCACGACAAAAACATCATGTTAGCAACGTGCATGAAGGATGCATCTCGCTGTATTATACCGTGTCTTCAATCAGTTCCTTCATATTTGTTCCTCCATGTCAGGTTGCTTAGGTGTGACCTGCAATGCATGACATGATCATGTGAGCATTGTATTCAGCTTGATACTATTTGCTTGTTTTGTTTTGTTTTTTTTTTGTTTTTTACATCATTTAGCATTCTTTGGCATCGTTATGCTGAGATTATGCCTCTATTTAAGTTAAGATTTCTACCGCATGGAAAACATGATTATAAAAACGATGTGTATCACGAAATTTCCAAGGATGAGAACGTCAAAATCTATAATCCATTGATTTACCAGCAAGTTTGCTTCCCTAGACAAAGCTCTGTAGAGATAGCGGACATCAATCGTTTAATACATTTCAAATTCACACAAGTGTTGCAGTGTTTTGTCTGTGTTTGTCTTTGTTTTGGTTGGTTTTTGGTAGTGTTTTACTTTGTTTTTTTTTTTATTCATACCTGTGATAATTTAGCATGTGTCCAACATTGTGCTTGGAAAACAGTTTAAGTCTGGATGAGTGACGCGACGAGGAACTTCCTTTTACGAATCAGTTTCATTCTCTTGACAAATTTGACCATTTCCATTTAGCCAGCACATTTTCCACAAAAAAAGAATCCTTTCAGCAATAACATATGCTTCTTGGGGATGTTGTTCGTCGAAGGTTTTTGGCAGGTTTATTATTCATATGCACACAATTACTCTATCTACACTCCTGTCCATCTGAAAATGGACCTGTTATAGCGTTCGTTAAGTTTAATATCATTGTGACGTTGTTTCGATGTCTGGTAATTCGAAATGAAATGAAATACAGTTCGTAAATGAAAAGAAGGTGCAAACTACTGGCCTTTAAAATCTAAAGAGGACTATTGCAGGGTCAATACTGACCTCTTTTGGTTTTTCATGTGCATCAATTCAAATGCCATGTAGAGAGATGATAATATTGTTGGGGATATCATAATTATCGTAGTTGGCCCATTGTTGAAATTGACGTATCATTTCTCAAACGTACGTAGATGAACTGTGTGCTTCCTATGATGTGACTTGCACCTTAACAAAGGCGGCATTACACTGTCGCGATAATGAGACAAGATGGCTATAAAAAACAGGGAATATTTTCAACATATGCGATACGCTCTGGAGGTCCTGCTCCCTCTTTCCAAAAGACTATAATCAACACGCTAGCGCTATCAAAGAGGGCGTGCTCTCGCGATTTCACAGGGAATTCGCGTAGTACGATCATGGGCAAAACACGGGCGCCATTTGGGTAACAAAACTGCTGGATGATCGATAGAGGGCGCACGGTTGTTATGTTACCCTAGCAGTGCCTTATGATAATCCTTCTGTGTCCTGTATAGATATACAGTGATTTTTATCCCCCTTTCATTTTCTCCCTTTTAGGGGGATCACAGAGGACGATATGTGACCCTGCATTACAAAACCAAAAATAAGTCGCCATGCATGGATTTTTAGTTTCCTGAAAGAGCAGATTTTAAGCTTTATAATGATGCATAACTCAATTCAAATGGACTCTCCTAACCTATCGTAATAATTATTGGAAAGAAAGCACACATTCTGGAAAGTGTGAACTGAGAAAAGAGGCTCTGAAGTACAGGGTCTACTCAAGAACTTAATCTTTACCAAGCCATGCCAGCTTTGCGATGAATGGAACAAAAAAAAAAAAAAACAACAAAAACAAACCCAAAACAGGATGCTAACCACAAGAGGAACAATAATAACGGGATTGGCAGATTGAAATTGAATTAGGCATATTTTATTAACACAGAGCTTTTAAATAGTAGTAATCGCAGTAGAGCGTATTTTCATTTTTATAAGCAATCGTGTTTCCTCTCATGTGTTTTTTCTACCGTTATGCTAACATTTATATTTTAAAGTCGTCTTTTGAAGCTGTTTTTGCTTCGTTGAAATGGAGAAATTTAGAGACAGAAATCGAATAGTTCGCTCAATAAAAGCCCCTTTAGCGCGTGCTTGAGTGCACTTCGAGTCTTTTTTCTTTGCTCCTACCTTACACTAGTATATATATACACTGGATGCTGCTGAACATATGGCTTCAGGTTGTCCTAACCATGTGTAATATTTTGAAACAGTGCAAAGGAAACATAATGTAGGTTTCAACAACAGAATATCTGTCTGAAAATAGTGCTGCCCATAATGTCCTTCAACACTGCAACAGGAGGTCCTCCATTCACAATTTCACATTGAATATGCCTGTTTGTTTTTTTTTTAATCTTCTGCAATGCCTCCTTTCCTAAAATCGGTTACCATATTTATTCTCGCTATTTCCAATGATAGTGGTGTCTCTCAAAATTGACGATCAGGCAAGTAACCTGTAGTTACAAACATTGTTGAAAAACATTCTACCAAGTTCCTAGGAGTGACCCTATATAGCAATCTAACTTGGAATACTTATGTCCAGAATATTACAACAGCAATATCGAAAGCAAATGATGTTTTAAGAAGAATAAAATACTTAATTAATGATCAAACCTTTATAATGTTTTACAACACTTTATTTCGACCATATGTAATGTACTGCAAAATCCTATGGGGCAACTGCAGCAAAACTAAATTGAACACATTTTTTCTTCTCCAGAAAAAGGCTCTTCGTATATGCACACATTCATTTTTTTTTTTTTTTTGGCTCACACTGATCCCATATTTTATCGCCTAAAAACGTTGAAAGCGCATGATATACATTCATACCTAACTGCCATTATGTATAAACGAACTCGACATTTATTACCATTTTTTCGTAATGCCCTCGTAACCAATGACCATATTCACTCATACCCTACCCGTCGTTACCATGATATTCATTTAAGCAATCCAAAGCTTTTACTTGCTAAAAAGTCGATTAGACATCACGGTCCGGATACATGGAACACTCTTCCTGAGGAGTTGAAACAGTGTGCCTCCTTGTTTTCATCCAAGGCAAACTCAAAGAAGAACATTTTATTACAGTATATATCAAATACGAACTAAAAAAAAAAAGAAGAAAATTATATGACTAGTGTTGGTCTCCCGATAGTAACATCGCATATCGTCCCGCCTTCCAGCACACCTAGTTTATTATTCTAAATTCCAGGATATCTGGCCTTGTGCACTTTCAAGCACCTGCACGCACATTCACGCACCTGCATGCACATTCACCACCATCACGCACAATAGTTTATTTTCCCCTGCTATCTTTGCTGCAGAATTTGTATTGTTACGAATCTAGTACGTCCCTATGTTTTCCTAGGGCCGGCCATCTTTTCAAGCAATGCTTATAATGGCGGCCTTCTGCATAATCGTTTCTTAACTGCAATTGTTATTATAATCACCGCTGCATAGACATCCATATTGTATATCATATCATTAATTTTCTTTCATATCGTTGTTTATGCGAGTCAAACGACTCTGTGTTAAATTTACTTTATACATTTCCTACATGTTCATGATTATGTAACTTATGTATATCATTTACCCAAGTCAAACGACTCTGTGCTGAATTTACTTTGTATATTTCCTACATGTTCATTATTATGTAACTTATGCATGTTGATTTGCAGAAAATAGAGTATCTATCTATCAGTTGACTTTGGTTTTTGTTTTATTTCGATTTTTGTTTTTGTTTTCCTTTTGAATTTGGGTTTGTTTCTTTCTTTCTCTTTTTTTTTCTTTGGGTTTGTTTGTTTGTCTTTTGTTTGTTTGGTTTTTCGTTATGTTGCTTGTTTTTATTTTGTTTTCCTGTCTTTTCTTTCTTTCTTTTTTTTTTCCATCCCCGGGTTTCTTGTTTGGGACAGCATTCACAGAGTTCACATATGCCACTTAATCGCAGGTTTGTACCATAATTAATATTTCCAAATGTTATGAATCAAACTGCTCTTTTAACCATAGGTTTTCCGTGTCATGAGGCTCCCCGTACAGGCAAGCAAGTGTTCCAAAAATACCACTTACAGTTCTGTAGGATAGACCTCAAAGCTGTCAATGGATACAGTATTTTTATTTTTTTTCTAGGATTTCTCTCTGTTTACTATACAACCAGGCCTGGTCTGTTACAATTATGTTCCAGCAGCTTGGTACTGCTGATTACCCTTCTTCCATTTCATTTGAACATCTTATTAGAGGGTGGATATGCTAAACTTCATTGTAAACATTTTTTTTTTCCAGGTTCAAGGGTAAGGTTATAGACTGTTACCAGTTGCACTGCTGCAGTCAGCACTGCTCTCAGTCTATCAAAAAGTGTCACTCACTGCAGTGATATTCAAAAGAACTCAGAAATCTATGTCGAGGTATTGCTATCTGAGATCCTGTTTGGGATTGTACTGTTTCCTTTTGAGAATAGTTCTCTCAAATTGACCTTCAATAAACGTTCTGTATCATTGCTTGTGAAAGGGGAAAAATAGCTATTACTTTCAACCGTTCTGTACGGACTTTTTTAAGGCATAGATATAATTATGTCACACATGTATGTATTAGTCATGAAATTGTTGAAATTGCAGAAACTAGCCATAGTGTGTATAAGTAGTATAATATAATATATAATAATATTGCGGGGAAAATGTAAATGATGTGCAACACAGAGAAAAGATCAGAATCGATTCAAAATCTGGAGGAAGGTAGTCAATCTGGAAGACTCAACTTCACATAGACCTCTTCTCCAAGCTGAACCCGAAGTCTTACTCCGTCAACCACTGCAGCAGATGGAGCTGTAGTCTAATATAAAAGAAAATAAAAAGTCATAGGAAATAATGACAACTACGACTCGAATAGGCTTACGTCTTTGCCCCAATCGAGTACTTCCCATTTGCAAAATATTATTTTGGATTTTGAAAATGAATATTATGCTCATTTCATTTTTTTCTTCAGACACTCAATTAAATTGTAATGTCTGGTGAAATATATTGTCACGATTGTTGTATGTTATTGTCCGATGAAACATACGAGTATTTGTCAACACGCTGTACTTTGCATGTGGGTCCGTGCCATCACCCTCTCTGAATTCATCTTTAGCAATCCCGCACTCTGTTTCGTTTCCTTCCATCCCTCCTCCTCTCTGCCTTTGTATGACTTTCCACCCATTACCCATTAGGTCCCATCATAGTTACTTGTCTCTCTACCTCCAGATTTCGATTTACGACCATATATCATTATAATTACTATGTTCATCATTCACCTTTACTTTTGTTTGCTTTGTACATTATTGACTGGTTACAACTAAAAAAAAAAAAAATGTTATTACTCTTGAACTAATATTGATAAAAAAGAAGTACGAAATATACAAACAAAATTAAAATTTCAAATGACTGATCATGCTAGAAGACCAGCATGATTCCAGGAACATTGATTAATAATAACAATAATAATAATAACAATAATAATAATAATAATTGTAGTAATAATAGTTATCATTATAATTATTATTACCATTATCAAAGTATCAGGGTAACGGTTTTTTTTTTTTTTTTTTTTTTGCTCATAAATCAGCTTCTGACCGTGAACGTTCTAGGATATATTACGCCTGTCAATATTGTTTCTCCAGTCCCCAGGTAATCGGGCACTACCGGAGTACTCGCAGTGATTGTTGTCGGGGGTTTGTGAAGGTAAACGGCCCTTGCCTTCGGGGAACGTGTGCTGGGTTGTGCCGGTGGCTCGAGTGCAGACACCTCTGCAAGGTGGGGACCATGTACCGTGTTGCGGCGACGGCTCGCATGCAAACCTCCCGGCCGGGCGGGGACCATGTACGGGGTTGCGGCGTTGGCTCGGTGATGTTCATTATTTTTGGCCGGGAATTTAAGCAATGATCGCCCCTAGGATGTAGGTGAAGCTTGTCACTCATTTCATTTAGTTGAGAATTGCAGCGGGGAATGCGTGTAACGCATGCACGTATTAATACGTCCATTAATGCCGTCATACCCTGTGTGGATAGACCTGCATATATCGGTAGCGTTTACTACGAGTCTACGATAAAATGTCATTTTTCTCCACAGTTAGTAGGGCACACATTGTTATATAACCAGAATAACTTTGTAGACATAAAATGGCTTGACGGGGAGGAGTTGGACAAAAAAAGATTGAATAGTCGAGATTGAAAATTACGAGGGAAAAGAAAGCCCTATGAACGTGTTTTCTTTTTCTTTTTCTTTTTTTGTGGTCGGTAGTAGAAATAATTAATTGAAATATTTTTTTCTATATTCTGGTTGATTCAGCAAATCACCTGAAGTCAGATAATAGGATTTTTTTTTTTTATTTGTAATATTTCCACTTTTCCCCTTGAGTTTCGAAAATCTCAACAAACGCACTGAAAACTTAAATCATTTGAACACACAGCCATCGTCCATTCATGAAGTGCGACATCTTTTTTTTTTTAATTTCACTAGAAATGAAGAATTGATACACTTTCTCCAAACGTTTTTTTTTGACTAAAGACCTCCCGTGATATTGGAACCGTGAGTTTGTCCGCGATTTCACAAGTTCTTCCGTGGTATTGGGGGTCGGGACTTTGTAAATTGCCTCCGAAGATGCCCTGCCCGGCTGGTAAGTCGGAGGGAAAGTCAGCAGGGGTTTGTCAGCTGCTTAGATGGGATGCGCTCCTCGCTGGACAAGTGCACGGGTACCTGGGTGCCGGAGAAATAATTGTCTGGTACAACAACTTTACGACAGTTCTTCTATGATCTAGAGCCATCACAAGAGAAACTTTATTTTTTTTTGTTTTTGTGAAGATTGGTAGCCACTTGCAAAGGTGTGCTATTGATGCATCTTTGAAATCAGGTATTTCAGAAACCTTAGAAAAAAAAAAGAACAATATATATATATATATATATATATATATATATATATATATATATATATATATAACCAGCCATATTCATATACGGCGACCATAACAATATACAATATATCTCAAATAGTTTCTGAAATATCCCTTTACGTATATCGAGGCAATAAGGCCCTAAATACATAAAACATTTGGCAATAAAGAGGAAAGGGGGGGGGGGGGTAGACCGATAACCTGAAAACATGTTGCTTCCGGCACCATCTCCAGTAGGGAACACACAGATATTATCCTTCTTCAAACTTTTGATATTGCTTTAAATATCATAATATTAGTTCGTCTAAATCTATAATGTGTATAATTTTTAAGATGCAGGATGCTACCATTTGTATAGGAGAGCATATTTAGCAAAATATATTAAATAGTTCATGGAGAATATACCATCCTTTTAACGTTTCCATTACCTATGTGTATTGTCTGGTAGGAATGTAGGAATTATGCATGTAGTAAATGAAGCTTCTGTAAAATTCAACTCGACTTCTTTTGGTCTCTAGTAATGAAACATAATAATATGACTCATTGATGTAAGTATCAGTTACGTTTCATAATATTTCCATTCGTGTGTTTCATTTCTGTGTACATGTATGTATGTGTATGTGTGTGTGTGTTATTAGTTAAGCCAAGTTCCTTACAAATGTCCACATATACAATATTTGGTGTTTCATCATTAGTCAGTCATCAGAAACCTACATGTATACACATAGGGGAACATGTATGGTGCAGTCGACTCCAGTTGACTAAGTCAAAGTCGTCGAAGGTGGTTTAAGCTTTATAATGATGGTTAGCTCAATTCAAATGGACACTCACAACACTTTAAATACTCTTAAACTACTCAAAAGAAAGCACATACTGTGGAAAAGTGTGAAGTGAGAAAGGGACTCTGAAGTAGAGTGTTTATTCAAGAGCTTAATCTTTATTAGATTAAGCTGAAATTGAGCATGCGTTATGACCACATTCTGTTCATATTCATTGGCAAATTTCAAATCAGTATAATTATCGTTTCTAACGTTATTAGAGTTGAAAATGAAAAGTGTGTACGTTTTTTTTTTTCTGTTTTTAGAAATGAAAAGGAAACTATGAGACACCCCTAATCAAACCATTCTAAAAAGAAAACAAAATGTTGTAGAAAACACACTTTCTTGTTCCAGCATGATGTCAGAAAAAAACTTCCCGTTGCCAAAAAAAAAAAAAAAAAAAAAAAATAAATAAAATTTGGCTAGGTTAACCCATTTCACCTATTTTCAGCCGTCACACGTTAGTACGTGCGACTTTCTGGTGGATTTTGTGATGCACAGTCACACACACTAGGCAAGGATCCCCCATTACACCGACAGGATGAACAGCGCCATCTGTGCCATCTATCTGTCCCGGTGTTGCATTAATGACATAAAATGACATAAAAGGGAATTGTTTGTGTGTGTGTGTGTGTGTGTGTGTGTGTGTGTGTGTTTGTGTAGGAGGGTGTGTAGAAGCTTCAATTTAATGGCGGATCCGGGTAGTGCTGATAAAAGGAGGGGGTGGATGACGGAGAGGAGAACTTTGTTCACATTTACTGCTTTTCTTGATTAATTTTAAGACGGACTTTCATCAAACTTGGCAGATAGCACATTTACAGTGTTATGATCTTTATTTGTCAAAATGAGCCCGATCCCCTCTCCCTCCACCCCATCGTCAAAAGGGGGAGGGGAGTTAAAGCTTCAGAACCCTAAACTCTGGAATTCTGAATCTTCTTCTGTCGATCCGGAAAAAAAATACAACTACGTTATGCTTTGTTTGGATTAATGAACAGTGGCTACTTTGGGGGATTGACATAAATTACAATCACAGGAAATTTGCGCTTTTTTTGTGTTTATTTGTTTGTTTTTCCTTTTTCATTTGATTCAGCTTATCAGAATAATGGACACCACGCAGAAAAACTACCGACGTCAAACAAAGATTTCCCTTTTTTCTTTAAATAGTTTCCTTCCGGTCTCCTATAACGACTTCTCGCTGTCTGATATCTATTTTTTTCTGACGTTTAATATAGTACACGATGAATTTGAATAATTCTGTTTCTTCGTTTTCGAATCAACGAAAATTCGAAAACCGGAACTTTCCCTTGTTTATTTATCGGATTTGCTGTTGAAATAACAAATCGTCGATTTTCTTCCTTCCATTTCTGATTAACTAACCGTCGGGATAACAAACTTTCAGGGTAGCAAACAGAAACCTGATTTCTTTGTTTTTATGGGCGTCAGAGGGTTAAATTAAAACAAGAAATGATATAGACTGGAGGAGAAAAAGAACCGTAAATGAGAATTAAATGATAAAAATTTAGATTCATGACGTTTGCTTGAAATCCGGCCAGTGCTTGGTCTAGCCGGGGTTTTTGATTTGAGCTAGCTTCGAAATACTTTATATTCATTTCAGTTCATTTCAACTCAGTCTTTATTGTCACTCATTAGAAAGTCCAAAGACTAATATTGTGAGCTTACATACGACTGGCATAGAAACAAACTGATAAAAATGATATTCAAAACAGCATTTTAGCACCTATATAAGTCGATTTTAGTATGAGCAATATTACATAACAAAAGACAGAGAGTGGTATAGAAAATGTAGGAAAAAAAATGTAATACCAGCCCCAAATGTAATGATGTTAAACCCTACAACGTTAATTACGACCTAAAATATAATACACCTTAAGCCTTATTGAAATATCAACCCTAAATGTAAAACATTTCAAAGATGAATGTAATACCAACAATAAAAATTATACATGTCAGCCCTCAATGTAATATCGACCCTAAATGTAATACACGTTATCCATAAGTGTTTCTCCGTTACCTAAGTTTTGTCTGGTAACATTTTCCTTAACAACACAATTATACAAAAGATAAACCTCTCAGTTTTAATTTTGACAATTAACTCTCATGCAAAGCGCATTTAAGACAAAATCAACTTGTTCGAATATGATCAATGAAATATTAGAACTTGTTTACCTTCACATACACTATTATTGCAAAATCAGACTTTACTTCTACCTTAGTATCTTTGAATTTAGGTCAAACTTTACTTTTACAAAGTACAAAAAACAACAGCAAAAGACAAAAACAACAACAACAACAAAGTATTGTCTGTAAGGTTTATTCGAGATCATGCACTAATACATATTTTGTGAAAAAATGAAAAGGTTTCGCTGAAAATTAGTTACGTTTACAACTGGGTAAGTTTATTATTGTCCTGCGTAAATATAACACTAAGGTTTTATCAAATTCAAACCATGAATAAACTCACTATAAACCGTAAATTCAACAAATGTTACTACTTTGAATAGATGCAGTTTGTACACAGACACATACAGACACACAGACAGACACACACACACACACACAGAGACAAATATATCCTTTCTATAGTGGCTCTAGATTTTTTTTTTTTCCAGATATCAGTCATTGAAATTACAGACAACAGAAACGTTCATCTAATAAGTCATTCACAAGAATCATCTGACACTCATCATTATTATCACTATCAAATCATATGCAAATCCCCTCTACATGCCTGGCCCCTAGTATTTTCGGCTACTCAAGTCCCATTTTTCTGTTTTAAAAATGTGCAATATATTGCTTTTTGTTGTGATGCTCCCTGCTAAGTTTCCTTCTTCTATACCCCCCCCCCCTTGATTTCATGTATGCGGCACATCCAGTGTGGATATTTTAAGAGCAGCAATAGTTGCTTAGATTTGCGTGTTTTTGTTGATTAACAAGCTAAGAATCACACACATTTTCCCCTTTGTTTACTCAAAGTTAATTAGGACCATAAGACATGGTTCTTAGCTCTTTATATGCCATGGTAGGAACCCCCTGTATGCCAAATCATTTTGAGACACCAAAGTAGTCATGCCTTGAGAAAACATTCTGATTTTCAAATCCTTGTATCTTCTATAGATTCCTGTTCAGTTGGACATGTAGTGAGCGAAGTTGTCGAGAAAATAGCAAGCTTTGCTTTGGTGAAAATGTTATGACAAATCGATGATTGATTTCTTTAGAATGACCAATAGTTTCATTTAAGGCCTGACTCTTGCACACAAAACCGTGGCAGAAACTAAGAATTTACACGAAAATCTATATAGAGACATCGCTTGATAGTCAATCACCTTATAAAACACAAGCTACATTGTATATGTGAAACTGACGGAAGATCGAGAAAAGCTTTCATTGTACTGTACTTGGCATTTGGCGATTTACCGATCGGTTTGGGCGGAAAAGCTTCTGATCTCAAACTTTAACGTAATGTAGAAGAAGACTTGTTGTTTCAGAAAATATGAAAAACTAAAGAGTGGCCAGGTTGACCCATTTCACCTGTTTTCAGTGCTCACACAAAATCTCTATGTGCAACTTTTTGTTCGTTTTGTGATGCACGGTCACTTGATTGTTACAGTCAATAGCGTTAAAATGTATTTCATTTACTGTCACTATTACATTTAGCGTTGTTATTACATTTAGAGGTGACACATAATTTCCTTACGAAAAGGCCATTTTGTATTTAGTTGACGAATTACGTATCATTTCTTCAACAAAATGACAGATTTCGTATCGAAATAGGTCATGCGACACTTGGCGCTCCATAAGCATGCTAATACTCCAGACAGGATCACGAGGTGTCGTCTGCAGCTGATAGTTATGTTGAGCATGTGGTTATTTCAGAAGCACCCCTCCCCACGCCTCCACTCTATGTCAGTCACGTGTGGTCTGCGTGACTGGAATTTTCCAGGCAAAGTTCATTTCATCGACAACGTATTATAGTTAGTCTTTGTTATGTGCAGCTGGAGTCGGTTGCCATCTTATTAAGTGTTTTTTTTTTTCTTTCGACATATGCACGTGGTATGTTTATTTTTGTACCACCACACCCCATTTTCTTGAAATAACAATAGCCTTCATTTTTGTTTCACGTATGTATTTATCTATTTATTCATTTATTTATTGTAGCTTTGTGATGCAGGGTCATAATCTTGTCTTCTTTTCCTTTCTAATACTGTTATGCAACACTACTTTCCTACCGTATAAATCCAAGTTTCCTTGTTTTATTTTGTTTTCATCTATTTCATTCCGTCAGGCATTAGAAAAGGGTTGTCAAGCGTATATAAGTGAAAAAAATGGGCTTGAGGCGTGATTTTCATGCCCTACACGGGAATCTGATCTGTAGTCAGTTATATAAAACCAAAACAAAAAGAGCAAGGTGGATTGAGTGAAAGCATCAACGTCACCAACACACCAATGACTGTTTGAGAAAAATCGGATAATCGACGCAAATGTTTTGATTTAAATAACAAAAACATTTGGTGTTTTAATAACTAAATAAGGAAACTATGTGAGTTTATAGCATCATGTGTGGACAACAGAAGAAAATTACTAAGCAAATTCTAGATGCTTTCATTTTTTTAGCGTATTGTAAGTGCACTTGACTAATCGCTTTCAGACAACAGGTTTAATAATTACTACCCTTAACATTAGTTCAGTATAAAATTAATTGAACGTGTAATTTTCATGATTTTTTAAATTTTTCTTTATATGTTCTTTATATTGTTGTCCACGCAAGACTTCATGAACGCTACTAGTCTCCTTAAGACCTTATCCAGCGATGACAACACCAAAACTTTAAAAAAATTATATCTTTTCCATCGATTGCCCGATTTTCCTCAAACTTTCACTGATATATTCTACTGACGTTGATGTTTTCACTCAATTCATAGTATTATCCTTTTTCTTTTTTGTTTTCTTTAAAGAGATATGATTTTTATGGCAGAGATATCCATTGCACTCGCATTCTAAATCTCAAATTTGATGAGAAGAAGATAATGTCAGGTTGCAAATCAACCTGTTTTGCGTTTATTATTATTACTACAACTAATCAATTCTGCGTTTATTGATTAGGACAGCTATTTTATGTTTAAATTACATTGTGTACCAGAATTTTAAATGTTTCATAAAATATACGTTTGTTAGGTCCTAAATATGTGTGCTTTTTTTTTAATTGAAAACAAGATATAGTATTCGACCATTTCACAAAATTAGGATCTGCATTTTTTATGTTTATAATCATCAATTCTTTAATTGTACCACTGAATTTTAAGAATTATATTGTGCATTTGGGAATTTGAAGTCAGAAAAAAGACGTTCATACGCCAGTTTTGAGAATCTGTTGTGTAATAAGGAATCGCGCCATCTGTGACAACATTCGGCAAAGGTCCCGAACAACCGCTGATTTTATGTTAAAAGAAAGCGTCTTGACGTAGCTACGAAGTCACTGCTATATTCCTTTAATTTCAAATCATGAGCTGACTAGTGTTCCCTATAACAGTATGATTGCCACATTAAGTCTATGCAAAACATGCTCGTGGAGACATAGGTGGTACACTTAATCAGGGATAGTGCGGACGTTTTTTTCACTGTTTTGGAATACGGTATGATGGCATGGAGTAACACTCTGCTGACCATAAATCGTCTCATATGACTGTTGTCACTTACTCAACAGAAAAGACAAGTAAAATCCATGTATACATATATATATATATATATATATATATATATATATATATATGTGTGTGTGTGTGTGTGTGTGTGTGTGTGTGTGTGTGCATGTGTGTGTGTGTGACCGTGCACCTCAAAACGAACATAAAGTCGCACACACCGATTTTGCGTGGGGGCTGAAAATAGTGAAAAGGGTCAACGTAGCCGAACTTGACTTTTTCATATTTTCTGAAAGAGCGGGTCTTCTTTTACATTATGCTAAAATTTGGTATCATAAAACGGGCAGGAAAGTGTGTTTTTTTAGCAGTTTATCTCGAACATTTTTGGTAGAATAGTGTGATTAGGTGTGTCTTTAAAATCCCTTTTTCATTTCTGAAAAACCTTGTCCACACTCTTCACTTTCAACTCTAATAACTTTTGGAAGGATAGTGCTACTGCTTTGAAAGTTGGCATTAATTATGGACAGAATGTGTTAATGAGGCATGCTTAATTTCAGTTTAATTTGATAATTCCTTCATTGTTGTTACTCTGGTGGTTTACTTCATGTTTTTTGTCCCATACATCGCACAGCCATCACGGTTTGGTAAAGATTAAGCGCTTGAATAGACACTGTACTTCAGAGCCTCTTTTCTCAGTTCACACTTTTCCTGAGTTTGTGCTTTCTTTCCAATATTTAGATAGGTTGGGAGAGTTCATTTGACTTGAGTTATACATCATTTTAAAGCTTAAAGTCTGCTCTTTCAGAATATGGTCTTGAGTAAAAATTCATGTCTGGCGACTTTTTGTTTGTTTTGAGGTGCAGGGTCACATATATCAGTCAAGCATGTAGTAGAAAAGAAAATGTGTCGATGCTTAATGCTTTTCCCCTTATCACTCTGAAGCCATCAACAAAGGTCTTGTAGGGTAAATGAGGCAATAGTCCCATGTGGAATAATGAAGGACTATTATAGTAATAGGTATATATTGCTGCACTAGCTTGTATCATAAATGGAGAAATACATGTTGTAAAATATAACATCACAATTTTTGCAGAATGTGCACTGAACATTAATCGAATTATGTGTCTGAACTCTCATTACAGTTATCTTCAATCTTCAATCTTGTCATCTTCAACCTCTCAGCTCAACCAGCGTCCATTATTATAGTACTGATAATGAGTTGCTATAGTTATAGATACTCATGAGCTATCAGAATCTGCAAATTAAAACTATGCACACCGCAAACGGCAATATATGACACCAGTTGCATGTCACATGGGGACATCAGCTAAGCACTCACATAGGCATTCATTTCAGAAAATTGGTGTATCTTGTTAACTAAGGACAATACCAACTCATGTCTATTGATTAATGACAGTACCAACATATAAATAGGCCTAATCCATTGTGTTTTATTATCAGTGTTTGCTAGTACGTGAGTCTCTTCGTGCACACGGATACCCACCGACGGAGAATCTACAGTTAAATTATTAAAATCAGGACCATGCAACTAATCTTTGACCTGTTTACTTCACTTTTTTGATGTAATTATCATAATATGCAGTTTGCGTGCTGACGCTTTTGTGTTTTCCAGACATCAGGATCACTGGGCGACGTGTGTTAATATTTATACGAAGCACATTAATGTTTCAAAGCCCCCCCCCCCCACACACACACACACACCCTCCCAGCAATATTTCTATGTTAATAGTCACGTGATGTCTGCATGACTGGAATTTTCCGGCCAAAGTCCATGCCATCAGCAATGTGCCTAGTCTTTGTGATAGGCAATCGAAGTTGGTTGCCGTGTTTCATTTTTCGTGCTCGACATGTGCACGTATGATATGTCTATTTTTAGACCAGCGTATCATGTTCATTGAAACAACAACGTTCATGTCTCGTCTTTTCTTGCAAGACCATCGATACATAGCAAGCTGTCCATTGCATTGATTTTTTTTAACCCTTCTTATTGTTTTGCTTAAAAGTCGATAATCTGATTCCCCCCGTGCCACGGGAACCATGCATTTTGCGTGATAGCCAATGGGAGAATGACACTAATTCGGGGACAAAAGTTTGAGGCTTTCCAATGTGGCAACGTTTTACACCGCGATTTCGTTTATGTAAAGAGAAATGTTGTAGTGTTATGAAAGGTAACGATCAATAAAGGAACTAAAATTAAATCAATTCATCTGGACTTACTGTTTTAATTCCGAGCTGATGAAGCGTCCAGGATCGGACGTGAAACTGTTCTTGGAATTAAAACAGTAAGTCCAGATGAACTTATTTAATTTTGGTTCCTTTATTGTTATGAGAGATAGTTTAAATCCTTGGTAGGAGGGATAGGTCTTATTTGGTTATATCATTATTTGTCGGGGTTCTGAAACCAAACCTATTGCTGCATGAAATAAGGCATGCGAACAGAAACTCCTGGAAGTGAGCATGGTAAATGCCCCAATTTTTTTTTTTTCGCGTCATAAATAATCCATGCTATCATGGGCATGATGAGTACACTTTAAGTGGTTTACGGAGATGTTATTACAATGTGAGCCCACTTAAAAATGCAACTCCAAGCCGAATGATATACTAGGGGAAACGTTGTTGTATACAAGGCCATGTTCCAAACATCTAAGAGACGACATTTAAAGAATATATATATATATATATATATATATATATATATATATATATATATGTATATGTGACCGTGCACCTCAAAACGAACATAAAGTCGCACACACTGACTTTGCGTGATGACTGAAAATAGTGAAATGGGTCAACCTAGCCGAACTTGACGTTTTCATATTTTCTGAAAGAGCGGGTCTTCTTTTACATTATGCTAAAATTTGGCATCATAAAACGGGCAGGAAAGTGTGTTTTGTAGCAGTTTATCTCGAACATTTTCGGTAGAATAGTGTGATTAGGTGTGTCTTTAGAATCCCTTTTTCATTTCTGAAAAACCTTGTCCACACTCTTCACTTTCAACTCTAATAACTTTTGAAAGGATAGTGCTACTGCTTTGAAAGTTGGCATTAATTATGGACAGAATGTGTTAATGAGGCATGCCTAATTTCAATTTAATCTAATAATCTCTTCATTGTTGTTACTCTGGTGGTTTACTTCCTGTTTTTTGTCCCATTCATCGCACAGCCAGCACAGTTTGGTAAAGATTAAGCGCTTGAATAGACACTGTACTTCAGAGCCTCTTTTCTCAGTTCACACTTTTCCTGAGTTTGTGCTTTCTTTCCAATATTTAGATTTGAGTTATACATCATTTTAAAGCTGAAAGTCTGCTCTTTCAGAATATGGTCTTGAGTATAAATTCATGTCTGGCGACTTTTTGTTTGTTTTGAGGTGCAGGGTCACATATATCAGTCAAGCATGTATGTTAGAAAAGAAAATGTGTTGATGCTTAATGCTTTTCCCCTTATGGAGAAATACATGTTGTAAAATATAACATCACAATTTTTGCATCATGTGCACTGCACATTAATCGAAATCTTAACTAAAAATTCAAGTCTGGCGACTTTTTGTTTGTTTTGAGGTGCAGGGTCACATATATATCAAATGATCTCCTCGTGCGACATTTATCTATGCCTAAACGGCCTGATATGAAGAAGTTACGAAAAAAAAAATGAACACCCTTTTCCTCCTATCTCAGTTAAATCTTTTAGATACTAATCAACATCTACATCTCTCCAAAATTATTCATCTCCTGTTAATGATGGGGGTGTGGGTGCAAAATAGTATCTTGGGGGTTCTTTGTTAGTAGTAGCACCGTCTGATGTTGGAGTGTTTACTGACCACACTTGTTTAAGTTATTTCAATGCATACCGGGTCAAAGTTATTACACTGTCACTGCTTGCCATACTTGTTTAACATCATTAGGCTGTATACAACATTATACTCCTATAGTTTATTCAGGTCTTGTTACTTAGTACCTTAAAGATATGCACATACATCAATTCTGATAAGGTGGATACATTTGTAAAAGCTATACCGTACTCAATCTATTTCACCAGTGGTTTGAATTTAAACATTGAGCTACGTTATTTTGCATGGCTTTTTAATACATTTATGCATTACTGTTCGGTACTTTAATATCACTTACCTTCGATGAGAAATAACCTTGCAATTGTTGTGAAATGTAAAATTAATTCATCCCATTTATTCATGATGACTGCTGTTAATGTGATTATACATCACATGTATCTATGTTTAAACGCGCAGCATCCCATCAGAGTAAGGATGAATATTAAAAACACAAATGTGCATGTTATATACCAGACAGACAAACAAAGACACTCACACACACATACATGTACAAATGCACTGATATGCACACACTATTTATTTAAGCATATATTTAATATAAGATCTGCTTTCACCCGATTTATACATATTTTTCTAAATTGTAACGAAAAACCCAAATGTGCTGTGACAACTTACCCCAAGAGGACGGGGACGGGGGGGGGGGGGGCGGTGTTCTTACAAAATTTTAGATTTGTTGATTCCGTTTGTTGGTAATGTTTGCTTGACTGACAAAACTGTTTACTGTTTCCAATCAATAAAGGGTCAAAGCTATTGTGACAGAGAAATTGAAATAATTTATTTTTTTTTTTTTGTGTGTGTGTGTTTGGTTATTAGACCTCCAAACTAGACCCGGTATCCCCTACAATAACAACAACAACATCATCAACAACAACAACAACAACAACTACTACTACTACTACTACTTCTACTACTACTACCACTACTACTACTACTACCATCTGCTACAACTATTGATACTACTACTAGTAACACAGCAACAACAACAACAACAACTACTACTATTACTACTACTACTATTACTACTACTGCTACTACTACTACTACTACTACTACTACTTGACGGATGCATCCAAGATCGAGTACACAGTATGTCTCGGCAAATATGTGTTTGCCATCACTGCTCGCATGCATGTTGGCCATTTCTTGTTCTATACCTCTGGCAATGTAATCACTGTAATCCAAATGTCTTCTTCTGCAGGGTGGTCTCATGTGACCGTACATCACAAGACCAACATAAAGTCGCATACATTGATTTTGTGCCAGGACTCAAGACAGCACCCGGTGACATGGGGTTAACCTAGTCAGTCATGAGTTTTTCAAGTAAAAAAAAAAAAAAAAAAAAAAAAATCAGTTATGGTGAAGCTTGAGATCATAACATATATGAAAATCGTGTTTTGCAGTTTGTAGAGAATACGTCTGCTTAGAATTTGATATGAGCTTATCTTAGGGTCCCTTTTTCATTTCTCTAAATCTATACACTCTTTACATTTCAGCTCTAATAACTTTTGAAAGGTTGATACTACTGCACTGAAAGTTGGCATCAGTCTTGTGTTATCAAGTTAACCTGATAATCACTCTTTTTGTGCTGCTGCAGAATATGAAGTCCTTGTTCTCCCTTTTTTTTTTTCATCATTCATTGCACAGTTGTAGCAAGGCCCGGTATTAGATAAAAGCGTTTGAATATGCCCTATACAACCCTAACAGGCTCTAGACACTCTTTTCCATAGTATTTTTTTTTTTTTTGGTTCAAATGTGAGGTAGATAAGAAGATTCCATTTCAATTGATTCTTACATTATTCAAACCTTAAAATTTGTTTTTGTTGTTGTTGTTTTTTTGTATGGCTTTGTTTGTTTGTTTGTTTGTTTGTTTGTTTTTTACAATAATTATGTCCATAACTGAGAATTGATGTCTAGCGACTTTTTTGTTGGTTTGGAGGTACAGGGTCACATAATGTTTGTGAAAGAGATGGAGATGATATAACATATTGCCTTATTACGTGAAAAATGAATAAGGATTTTGAAAATAATATCTCCCGGCTGAAATAACCATTTTTTTTAATATAGCCATGTCAACAATAATACTAAACTTTTATAACGAGTAATGAAAAGAAAAGAAACAGACGCTTTTATGAACAATCATAGCTTTTTGGTGTATTCATAAATTGATGATAATCACTTTAATAAAGAATTTAATCACAGAGAATGTATATTTGAGCTATTTGACGTTCCGAACTTCAGAGAAAGACTGAGGTAAACAAGATGTTTTGGGAAAACTTTTTTTTCATATGTTTATATTATACTCATGGCGTATTTTGACTCAACACACCCACTTACACACACACACACACACACAAACACATACAGAGAGGCAAATGCCGCATATAAGTGGACCTTTGTGTATTTTTAATATCATTATTATTATCATCATCATTGTTATTATCCATAATATCAACCAAACAGAATTCCCCATGAATACGTCTACAAACAAACACTTCGGCTTAAACGTTCATGATAAGAAGGGTTTAATAAAGTGCCTCCATAGTTACACACATATTATTAAGTAGACAATGTCAGTTTATCATAGAATATACTGACATCAATAATGTCTGTTTTGACAGGTTGGCACTTCGCTTATTGATGCTCTTAGCAAAACATTTCACACACACACACACACACACACACACACACACACAATATTTTGTGCTCGACTCACTGATTCCCTGGAAGAAACGGTATGTTATCGTGGGAATTTGTGAGAAAATGCGGGATTTAATTTTTACAAAAATATTACAAAGTATATTACATACTATTATAAAGCCAAAAGTGTCTCATGTAAACATTGCATGTATGTGTCATTAATTTCATGTGTCTTTGCCTCAATGGTGAACTGATTTCATGTGTTGATATAATGACATTATGTTCTTTGTTTGTTGCAATCGTTTGAATTGTGAGGAAATAACTTGGCATCATCTTGATATTGCAAAAAAAAAATGAAAATAACACGTAGAATAAACAGTATTACAAAGCAGTTGGAGCGCAGTCGATTCAAAATCATACATTTGGCCTATTAATCATTAGTTGATCTAGAAAGCTGAAAGGTTTGTTATGCAGTTGACATCTTCTTGCATATTGACATTCATTTTCATATAGGGCCTTCATGATCTGATGCACGCTAACCCTTTGTTCACGGAAACCTTGCTTATTATGTGATAGTTCCTACTCTCCCTTTATCTCTCACCTCATTTTTTCCCTTCTCCGTCTTTACCTCGTTATATCAATATGCAGGCTAGATAATACATTGCTAGTGTTTGCTTGTTTCCTATCAAACCACGACACCACCATCCCCCGCCTTTTATGTTCGAACCGGTTTGGACCGGCTCAATCTGGAAATAATGTATTGTATTCATCCTTTGTCTAATACGCTTCAAGATAAAATTTCATGATTTGGCAGACGTGCTTATTTGTTCACATACAAGCCTGAGACACACAAGCTGTACATACAAAAAAAGAATTGTATTTTCCAATCATTGTTGGTGATAAAATGCCTTCATTGCCCCAAAGTAGTCCTGGCTCTACTGAATCCACCATGATGTAGAGTCTGCGGGTGTTTTGCAACGATCCCATGTAGCTTCCCTTGCTTAATATCATGATCATTTAAATATACACACCATCTTTTATACTAGATATTGTTATAGGCTATTGTCGATACCAAATCGAAAGACAATTATAGAGACTGTTCTATTCGGATAGTTTGAAGTAACATTTAGGGAGGCTGTATGAAATCTTAAGGAAGAGAATAATGGCTTTCTTGAAAAGACATCCTATTAATCAGTGATATTTTGTCTATAGCATTATGCAATGGACTTTAACCGTTTTTTCCCCCAGGTAGTTGGGGTTCTGTTTTCTTCTGTAAGTTGCCGCCCAAAATAGCTATTTCACGTCAGTACTTCCTTGTTTTTACCCTCGGAAATGATATTTGTTATTACGTGCTTTATACGAACGTTTTGCTTCACCATAGGTCCGCGCCTAAAAATGCTTTCGTCCGTCCTTCAGTTCTCTGTTTGTTAGAGCAATAGCCCCTCTAAATTAAAAATATGTGACCCTGCACCTCAAAACAAACAAAAAGTCGCCAGACATGAATTTTTAGTTAAGACCATATTCTGAAAGAGCAGACTTTAAGCTTTAAAATGATGTATAACTCAAATCAAATGGACTCTCCTAACCTATATAAATATTGGAAATAAAGCACAAACTCAGGAAAAGTGTGAACTGAGAAAAGAGGCTCTGAAGTACAGTGTGTATTCAAGCGCTTAATCTTTACCAAACCGTGCTGGCTGTGCGATGAATGGGACAAAAAACAGGAAGTAAACCACCAGAGTAACAACAATGAAGAGATTATCAAATTAAAGTGAAATTTAGCATGCCTCATTAACACATTCTGTTCATAATTAATGCCAACTTTCAAAGCAGTAGCACTATTATTTCAAAAGTTATTAGAGTTGAAAGTGAAGCGTGTGGACAAGGTTTTTCAGAAATGAAAAAGGGATTCTAAAGACACACCTAATCACACTATTCTACCAAAAATGTTCGAGATAAACTGCTAAAAAAACACACTTTCCTGCCCGTTTTATGGTACCAAATTTTAGCATACTGTAAAAGAAGACCCGCTCTTTCAGAAAATATGAAAAAGTCAAGTTCGGCTAGGTTGACCCATTTCACTTATTTTCAGTTCTCACGCAAAATCAGTGTTTGCGATTTTATGGTCGTTTTGGGGTGCACGGTCACATATATAACATTAAAGCAACGGACACACACGCACTCAAGATGCAGTAAGCATATATATATATATATATATATATATATATGTATATATATGACCATGCATCACAAAAAGAAACACAAAGTTGCACACACTGATTTTGTGCGAGGACTGAAAATAGGTGAAATTGGTCAACCCAGCCGATCTTGACTTTTTCACATTTTCTGAAAGACCAAGTCTCCTTCTACATTATGCTAAAATATGGGATCATAAAGCGGACAGGAAAGTGTGTTTCTTAGCAATTTATCTCGGAACATTTTTGGTAGAATAGTGTGATTAGGTGATTAGATCTGTCTTTAGAGTCCCCTTTTCATTTCTTAAAAAACCTTGTACACACTCTTCACAGTCAACTCTTATAACTTTTGAAGGATGATGCTACTATTTTGAAAGTTAGCATTAATTATGGACAGAGTGTGTTAAGAAGGCATGCTTAATTTCAAGTTGATCTGATAATCCCTTCATTGTTGAAACTCCGGCAGTTGACACCCTGTTTTTTGTCCCATTCATCGCACAGCAAGCACGGCTTGGTACAGATTAAGCGCTTGAATAGAAACTGTACTTCAGAGCCTCTTTTCTCAGTTCACAGTTTTTCTGAGTGTGTGCTTTATTTCAAATATTTAGATATTTAGTTAGGAGAGTCCATTTGATTTGAATTATACATCATTGTAAAGCTTAAATTCTGCTATTTTAGAATATGCTCTTATCTAAAATATCATGTCTGGCGACCTTTTTGTTTGTTTTGTGGTGCAGGGTCACAAATATGTATATATATATATATATATATATATATATATATATAGATTTGTATTTATACATATACATTGTCTGTGTGTAACTTAAATGAATGACGAATTTAATAATTAAAGTTTACCTAAATGGATTCTTTTGGTCAAATTCTTCTTGCGGAACATCTCTTAGCCTTTTACAACCACAATCATTCCATTAGCGCTGTAAAGTATGGTTACTTTAATAATACAAGCATAGAAAAAAATATATAAATATATTTGTGTGTTTGTGTGTTTGTGTGTGTGTGTGTGTGTGTGTGTGTGTGTGTGAAAGAGAGTTGGGCACAGTACCACACCCAGTGACATAAAAAAAAAAAACGTGTTTGTAATACATGACAAATGGCGTATATATAGAATGACTCATTCTGGTGACTCACACGTACGGCTAAGGATGTTCGACCTTGCAAGTGCACAACACATGGTGCATTGTGGGCCAAATAAAGAGGAATGTAGACTTAAAATGGTGCACGGCTTCAAAATAGATGCTAAATGCAACAGTTAGTGCATACAGTTGTATGAAATATTGTTGTATATTGTAAGGAATTTATTCCACGACATTAAGTAAGTTGCGCATGAGCTTATGGACCATTACCACCTGTGCATTTGAGTGTTGTCACAGTACAAAAGGGGAAAAAATAGAAAAGCATATCTCAAAAGAATGCATTATTTCAAGGTATTCGTGTCCATTTTTTATGCAAAGTTGGAAAGTCATACCAAGTGACACATGTACTAAAATGCTATATGCATAACAAACAAACAAGAAAAATGTGGCACAAAAAACCACAACTCACGTATGTAATAAAGAAAAAAGAGAAGCAATATTTAGTATTTATAATATCACAAAATGTACATTGGAGGTACTTGTGTTATGTCTACATGGTTTGACACCTGGACATGATGGGCCTATCATGTAAGCGGCATACTTTCAGTGTTAGTGGAAGATGGTTTCTTAACATCGGAGCTATGTCATTACCGGTTTTGGCGTTCTGCTAGTGAGCAATATCGGATGAATTGATTGGTAATAAGAAAAATAAATCATGTTGACTTGTGACAAACGCTATTCTTTTTTTTTTTATTCCGTAATGTTCACTTAGGTGTCAGTATAGAATTCATTGAAAAAAAAAATGGAACAAAATATTGCGGATTCAATATTGATGTAAAATATCAAAATACTCGTACTAGATTTAAAAGATTTATAAAACCCTTCTCGGAAGAACGAAGAACAAAGAAGAACGAAGAACTTGATGTGTTCTACGTGTAAATGGGAGCAACCTTTGCATAGCCCTTGTGAAGTGCAAGGAAGGAATAGTATCACATTATGATATGTTGTGTTACTTTAAATTTTGAACTGATATATGTTATATGAATAAGATAGTTAATAGGGATGTGTTTTTGAATATGCAACTATGTAAGATGAAACAGGATTGTAAAGGTTTGTTTCAAAAAAAATGCGCATTTTTCGATGAATGTGAGATTAGTCATTAAATTTGAAATGAAGTAAAAAAAAAAGGAAAGGAAAAAGAGAAAAAGAAACCGAAATTGTTAAAGAAAATATAAATGAGTACGTCTTCAATTGTGTGGTTGCATTGTGCTGTAATTCTGATTGGATTATAAAGGGTATCATCCTATTTCAAATGATATAATGAATTCGAGTATCTTTATCATCAAAAACATACTTTGCACTCTACACACAACATTATCATGACTTCGATATTTCTATACTAAATACAATGTCCTTGAGTTCTTAATTGTGGATTTTGAATGTAATTGTAGACTTTGCTGTCATGTCGCAGGCCCCCCAAGAATAACATTATACAACCCACTCATGAGGTTACGCTGTGTAAAGAGTGATTAATAACTAATGAAAGAATACATATCATGGAATTTTCATGATTGTTTAGTTTACTATGATTTCTGGCATCTTTTTTCCTCTTAACAGCCACACACCCACATGCCAATACACACAAAATGCCTTCTAAGAGGTTGTGAAGAATTCATACCTTAAATGAGATGGGAAATGTCTTTCGTGATAAGGAATAGAATGAGAAATAAGGTAAGTTCGGTGTGCATTGAGCAATGTTTCGGAGGGGGAAAGGAGGGGGGGGGGGGTCCCAAGGCACGAAAAGCCCGCGTAAAGACCAGTAAAGTGGGGATTTAGATATGTTGGCAGTCATGAGAAGGGGGGGGGGGTGTGCTTTACATATATGGCGCTGCAGCTGGACAGGTTCGAAAGGTCTGTGTGCAAATTGGCTTCTGCGCATGCTCATATCCAAATAGCTCGCATATTTTCAGGCAAAATGGCGTCCGATCCGGATCGATGACTCAACTTAGAAAGCAACCCAACTGCAAGTAAGGCGGGATGTGGCAAGGACGTGTACGTGTTGGCCCAGTGTAAGGAATCGTGTAGGGGAAAGCGAAACTACTATGGGGAAAGGTTGACGGCTGTCTGACTGCAAATGCCGTCACCGCTGATTGATTCTGTGTCCACTCAGTCTTGCCTTTGTGTAGTGAAAACTGATGGGAGACTAAGAGATGGCTTTGGCAGTCATGTGGTACCATAAACTATTTCCATGATGCATCTCCAAATAATTAGAATGCGCTGACTCACGATACTGTTCCTCTATTTGCTCTATTAGTAAAGCCTTGCATTAACACAAATCGTTATTCATTCTTAAAGAAATAGGTGAGAATTACTCAGGGGTTGTACGGTTGGCTGTTGTTACACCTAAAAAAAAAAAAAAAAAAAAAAAATTTCTTTTTTGCGAAAAAGAAAAAAATGTCAGTGGATTTAGCGAATTCTCAAACTGTTCAGGACTGTTGCCCCAGTCAAGAAAAGATCGCTTAAGTAAGGAAGTGATAGCTCTGAAAGTTCAGTTATTGCAAATGTAATATGTCAACGTTCCTTTAATGAACGATTAAATGGAATGAATTATTCTTTCACTGTACTGGTTAAAACCGGTTAAGCCGTTAAAAACACAGCAGAAGAGAAATGTAACCTAAACAAACAAACAAACAAAAATACAATGGTATATAAACACCCAGGACACTTTGCTTAAATATGTGATAGTGAAAGGAGCGCCGTAAGTCACATTTTATGGAAAATTGTCAGTTGATTTACCAAATTCTCAATCTGATCAGGACTGCGACCCAGTCAACAAGATATTGCTTCTTATAAGGAAGTGAAAGCTATGAAAGGGCCGTTATTGCAAAGGTAATATATCAAAATTCCTTGATGTCAGACTAAGCGCAATGAATGATTCTTTCATTGCACTGGTTTAAACTGGTTCAGACGTTGAAAACACAGCAGCAGAAGAGACATGTAACAACAACAAAAAGGCACAATGGTATATAAACACCAAGGAAACTTTAACTAAACATCTGACATAGTCTACGGGCCAAGACACGAAAAATGGGTTATTGGTACCACCTGAGGTGGCAGGTTCTAGGTGTGCATTTTGAAATGGTATATATCTAACGATTATATTTTGCTATGAAAGCATTTCTAGAGTGTAGCTTAGTCAATAGATTTCAGCCATTAACCCGACCAATACCAAATAGTTTTTGACACTCTGTGACCAAAGATAGGCAGAGTGTGACCTTTGATAATGTCGAGATTTGTCAACCAATGGCTCTGCAATTTGGCAAATATTTTCAGCATATGATGCTTTAAAAATGACACCATCAAAACGCCAGATGGGGTGCACTCAGTCAAAATACGTTAAAAACAAAGAAAAAAATAATATTCAACTTCTTTGTTTTATATCATGAATAGTTCATGCGAGGTAAAACAGAGTCAAATTGTGCTGTTATTTCAAATTCATAAAGACAAAGGAACATATTTTGACCCTTGTTTTGAGATCATTTGGTGCATTTGAAGGGCCAAATCTTGCAAGAAAGTGGTGTTTATCACATAAGAAATAAAGACAAAATCAAATATGTCGCTATATCCTTTTAAAAAATAATGACTAATTCTTTAAAATAACCTTCATTGTGGTTCCGACCGTACATGCGGATTGATTTGAAGCAAATTAGCAGGCGTTATCACAAATGTCATGGAGACTCTACTATAAAATAGTAGTATTTAGGACAAATATTTCCTCGGAAAATGTAAAAACACAGAAAAAAAACAAACACAACTTCTGTACTCATATTTGATATTTCATTTCAAGAAATTATATCGAGCCATGCTAGAGACTTTTCCCAATCATGCATCATTGGGAAAGCACTAAAAGTTATTCACAACTTGATTTTGTAAGCTGGTTGCAGTGACAGCCAGAATGGGCATTCCTTTGATCTTCTCTCAAGAGTCTGAAAAAGGGTAACGTATCTGACGGCGATTTGGCGACATGATATAAATGGTCTCTCAGAGAAATATCAAAACTTCACATTGTTATGTAATATTATTTTTCATTCAGGCACACAAGGGGCAATGGAATGAGGAATAAACGATTTGATTTGAATGATATGTTAACGAGTAATAACTTGTTATATGAACCCTTCCTGTTCTGGCGACATAGGGTTTTTAGGGTAACATCAAACTTCGGATTGTATTTCTAATAGTATCCCAAATGTCCCAATAGCTACATTGATATGCATTTTACAGGTCTAATCCCTCGAATGAATTTAACTTAAAAAAAAAAAATCGGGGGAACAAAATATCAATTTAAACTGTACGAACATGCTGGTGACACGAACATCACAGTTTTGCACACTTTTTTGGGAGAATGGGCCAAATACAAATCCAGACGACATGCGGGCCCAGATATTTCGAATAAACTTCCACTTGAGTTACGTAACACCAAGTCTATTTATTTATTTTAAAAAGCAGTAAAGAAAATGATGATCTTACAGTATCAGTGATACCCTATGTAGAAACCCTTAACAGCTAATTCGTTATCAATTGTTATATCTATCATGTTTATTTCTGAGTCTTTGCGGATGCACCTGCAGCAGAATGTGCTCCCTCTGATCTTAGTGAGATTCATTCCTTCTCTGTTGCTTATTGTTCATTTTATATTGGGTAAATCATGGTTCTTTATAACGTCATGTCCTGATTAAAAAAAAAAATCTCAAAATGCGGCAAAATGCACGAGGAATTGTTGTTTTTTGTTTGTTTCTAGATAAAACCATATACACCGTATCATAACCTTTGGATATTCCCTTCGCTACCTTGAATACAGACTAAGTGCAGCGCGTTTGCAACAGAACACCTGTTGACATACAGAAGAGAGGGCTCTTTGTGTATAGCGATAAGTCTCGATTCAGAAATATAGGAATATAAAAACTAGACCAAATTGATTAAAAGTACATTTACTACGACTAAGCTACTCATTTGGAAATGCTATCATAGCTTGATAAGCATATCTATGCCCGACAAACATAATGACACCAACCAGGTTTTGCCAACTCAGGTGGTACCAATATCTGGCCTGGCTCATGGACTAACAGTGATTAAGTAATAATATCAGAAACACATTTCGGTAAAGCGTCATCTTATTTTGACACGAGTAAAAAGCTATGAATGCCTACAGTTTGTCATGTTTTGACAAATCAAACAAATTCTGGTCAACATCATTTCTACAACTACATTATGTCCTCATTAGTTAGCAGTTTGAGACAATTTGTAAGCGCAGACAAATACATAAAGTAAAGAAAAATGAATATGTCTGACCCTCCACCACAAATCACCAAACATGATTTTTTACTTAAATGTATTTCTGCAGAAGCAGACTCTAAGCTTAAAAATGATATATAACTCAATACGAATCGACATCCTTAACAATCGCGATATTGAGAAGAAAGTTTACACCATGTTAAGAGTTTTAGGGTCCGTTCAAGTGTGTGCTGTATGCAATAATTAGGACAAAACACCTTTTTGAAATGCCTTTAGGAACCACAAAGAGGAGATTATTGAATTCAGTTGAAATTATGCAAACTCTATGAGCGTATCTGTACATGTCTGCATGGAACGAAATGTATTGAAACGAATAAGGTGTTTTTTAACGATACATTTCTTGTCAAAAACGCACCACCTGTAACCCGTTAAAAAGTGAATGAAAAATTTAGGAGGTGAAGATTCAAAGCAACAAAAACAAAATAAAGAATTATATGAACAGGCATGTTCGTTTGTTCCTTTGAATGTTTGTTTTCTTTTTTTGCAAAGTTTCAAAGCAGCTGAAGAAAAAAAACAAAAACCTCTAAGGGTAACGAACAACCTTTAATATATAAATCGTTCTACCTTATGGCGATTTTTTTTTTGTTACTACAGAGAATCCACAACTTCAAAATTGTTATTGTTTTTCTTCTATGATATTCTTTGTTTGGATTTCATTTAATATTAGGTCCATGTTGACAACGAAATTAATATAAACAAAAATATGCAGCTCTATTCTTCTGTCTTGTGCTGCACAATCACTATACACTCTTCTCTACACAGGCATCCCCCCACGGGTCATTGACCCTCAACACACACACACACACACACACACACACACACACACACACACAACACACACACATATAGAAACACAAAACACCTCCCTCCCCAAAAAACAAACTAAAACAAAACAAAACAAAAACAAAAACAAACAATCAAACATTGTCTATACCAAGGAACGCATACCCAATCTTTAAAGCAATTTTCTCTACCTCCTGTATAAGATCAAAAGCCTTATTTTATATTTTCCCTCTTGCGTAAAACATTTTTTTTCCCTTGACCGAAATATTACTACTTTTATCAAAATTATGAAAGCATTCATACAGTTAATTTCAGTCTCTAATTTAACTAAGTCATACTGTTCAATAAAAAAGACCTGCCATACCGGCTTTACTTTAATACAATATATGTGACCGTGCACCTCAAAACGAACATAAAGTCGCACACACTGATTTTGCGTGAGGACTGAAAATAAGTGAAATGGGTCAACCCAACCGAACTTGACTTTTTCATTTTTTTTTCTGAAAGAGCGGCTCTTCTTTTACATTATGCTAAAATTTGGTATCATAAAACGGGCAGGAAAGTGTGTCTTTTTAGCAGTTTATCTCGAACATTTTTGGTAGAATAGTGTGATTAGGTGTGTCTTTAGAATCCCTTTTTCATTTCTGAAAAACCTTGTCCACACATTGTTTTACTTTCAACTCTAATAACTTTTGAAAGGATAGTGCTACTGCTTTAAAAGTTGGCATTATATATGGACAGAATGTGTTAATGAGGCATGGCTAATTTCAGTTTAATCAACTAATCCCTTCATTGTTACTCTGGTGGTTAACTTCCTGTTTTTTTGTTTTTTTTTTTTGTCCCATTCATCGCACAGCCAGCACGCTTTGGTAAAGATTAAGCGCTTGAACAGACACTGTACTTCAGAGCCTCTTTTCTCAGTTTACACTTTTCCTGAGTTTGTGCTTTCTTTCCAATATTTAGATAGGTTAGGAGAGTCCATTTGATTTGAGCTAAACATCATTTAAAGCTTAAAGTCTGCTCTTTCAGAATATGGTCTTAACTAAAAATTCATGTCTGGCGACTTTTTGTTTGTTTTGAGGTGCAGGGTCATATGTATATATATATATATATATATATATATATATATATATATATATATGTATATATATATATATGTGACCCTGCACCTCAAAACAAACAAAAAGTCGCCAGACATGAATCTTTAGTTAAGACCATATTCTGAAAAAGCAGACTTTAAGCTTTAAAATGATATATAACTATCAAACGACAGCATCATAGTGTATGTGTGTGTATATACCTACACATACATGCACATTAATGCGAGCTGAAACAATGCAAGTAGTACAGAATATTTAGTGGGCAGGTTACAAAGAAGTGTTTGTAAAATGAGTAATTTCCCTCGGTAAAAAGTAGAAGAAGTTGTTTTAAAAAGGACATACTGTGAGGACTAAATTGTGGCGTTAGTCATAATGACAATATAAATTGTTACAAACGAAAAACACAAAAGAGTCTTGACCAAAGACTAAATGCAATTTATGCATGGTTCCTTGCTCGTACTGGTTCAGACCGGTTCAAATATTGAGCGCCCAGCAAGAGGAAAACGCAACAAAACAACAACACTATCTAATGTGTCAGAGAACACCAGCAATGACTATAGAATGTGAGTTATGTTATTGTCTTTGTTTTTGTTTGGCTGTTTCGTTCTAGAGGTTCACAGGTCTAGCTCGGTTATAGATCAATGTGTGTAAGGTTGTATGTGTTTTATGCGTTTGATAGTGGACGATAATACTACATGGAGGCCAAAATAATGATTCTGCGTGTATTTTTGAGTGTTTGCTTGTGCACTCTTTAATATCGTGTGTGTATCAGTGCAGTTTCGCGGTTTTCTACTGCATGCATTTACACACACCCTAAACGCAAACGAAGAAATATCCCCCACAAAAGAAAACGAAGAAAGAAAAAGAAAAGGGATACAACACCGATTTGTAGACAATTATGTCAACTATAGAAAAGTAAATATATCATAACAACTGTAATAAAGAACATGTCTTTGTTTTTCTCATCCCAAACATTTCCAAATCACCGAAACCTGAACGGAACATGGATTCCGGTTACTGTTCATCAAGACACGTGGTACTTTTTATTTTATTCAAAATTATCGACCGTTTCCTGTTATAATGAAAAGAAAAAAAAAGTAGCTGAATGGCTCTATCAATCATTCGTCTGAAGTCCGTCTAATCTGCAGTGCCAAGTTTGAGTTAGCTTCCCAATGCTTCCTCACCAGTCAACTGTGTGCCCAAACTGATTCAATGTAAATATCGTAATAGTATATTGAAAATTACTGACGCCTAAGGGAATATTCAAATGGTTTCAATAAATGTGCTCGGAAGGGTATCAAATAAAGTTTTTTTTTTTTAATCTATAGGTGACAAATTCGTAAGATTGACTGATTTTTAACGACTTTATTTCTTTTTTATATTTCTGATTGAAAAAGAAACATGGAAATGACAATGAAATAGTTGAATGTTGACGAGACAAAGGAATCAGATCGCGATTAAAAGAAAATATTGCAAAATGGTCTAGGCACCATTTTTAAACACAAAGCCCATCATCAGAGTCAAATTAAACCATTGAAGTAATACCTCCCTTCTTACATAACAAAGAATATTCTAGAAGTTATGAGTAAAAACATTCTGTACTTTATTATTTCAACGTTTTTAGTAACTTCAATCGCAAATATCTCAACCAAACAATAACGGATTCAGAACGTTTTGCGATACAACTCAAATCTGGATAGGTATTCCAAGATTTCTCAAAATGTAATTAAGGGACTTGACATTTAAGGATAATAACATGCAACATAATAATTTTGTGGCAGCCGCCAGAATCAAATGTGACCCTGCACCTCAAAACAAACAAAAAGTCGCCAGACATGAATTTTTAGTTAAGACCATATTCTGAAAGAGCAGACTTTAAGCTTGAAAATGATGTATAACTAAAATCAAATGGACTCTCCTAACCCATCTAAATATTGGAAAGAAAGCACAAACCCAGGAAAAGTGTGAACTGAGAAAAGAGGCTCTGAAGTACAGTGTCTATTCAAGCGCTTAATCTTTACCAAACCGTGCTGGCTGTGCGATGAATGGGACAAAAAACAGGAAGTTAACCACCAGAGTAACAACAATGAAGGGATTATTAAATTAAACTGAAATTAAGCGTGCCTCATCAACACATTCCGTCCAATATTAAGTCCAACTTTCAAACAGTACCACTATCCTTTCAAAAGTTATTAGAGTTAAGAGTGAAGAGTGTGGACAAGGTTTTTCAGAAATGAAAAAGGGATTCTAAAGACACACCTAATCACACTATTCTACCAACAATGTTCGAGATAAACTGCTAAAAAACACACTTTCCTGCCCGTTTTATGATACCAAATTTTAGTATAATGTAAAAGAAGACCTGCTCTTTCAGAAAATATGAAAAAGCCAAGTTCGGCTAGGTTGACCCATTTCACGTCTTCACGCAAAATCAGTGTGTGCGACTTTATGTTCGTTTCGAGGTGCATGGTCACAAATACAAGAGCCATATAAAATGTTTAAAAAAATCGAAGAGCGGTATGTAAAATGCACTTGCCAGCAAAAAGCACTACGCCACATATCAACAAAATAAATCATTGTTAGTTAGGGAGATAAAGTAACTGTCAACTAACAACCACTCCCACAGCATTGCAATCTACACGGCGGCATGCAGTGGACATTATTTGTGCTCTCTGTAACAAAGGTGTATACGGGGTAGTTTTCACTCTTCCTCTTCTATTCCCACTTGTCCCAACTCATTGCACTCACTAAGTTTTAACCACTGCACAACACAAGAGTCTACGTCTTTGTCTCCATTTATTTCATAACTGTGTCACTTGCTGCGCAATGAGAGGAGCTTATAGAAGTTTTGTTTTGTATATCATTAATCATAATTTATGTAAAAAATAGGCATTAATGTATTACTATACATTCTGTATTTCATTTATCATTTGCTTTTATTCATCATAAACAACCATCCCCCCCCCCCCAAAAAAAAAATAGTATGTATAGAAAAAGAAAGGAAAAAGCACTCAACCGAAGGACACTGAACATACATTTACCAACATTGCTTTTGGTTGGTTTTGTAATGCATTCAATGCGACTTGTGATATTTGCCTGGTCATCTATGGTGACCTCTATATTTTTTTCATGATTATCTTTTTTTTTTTTTTTTTTTTAGCGATTTTGGAATGACATTTTTTTTTTTCAATACAATAATGAAACCTTTGTGTGCAGAAATAAGTTGGTTTTTTGTGAAGAATATGGGAATGAGTTCAAGTGAATTCAAATAATTTTATAGTTTAAATGGGTTAACTTCTAACCCATTTTTCTGTTCTGTGAATAAAACAAAATAGAAACTTTGATAGCGTAAAACTTTGCAAAGAGAAGAACATGCAAGTATGCCTGCCTATTTTTGAACATTGCATAGCATTATGCTGTCACAGAGTGGACTATCAAGATTATTTTGCGATGACAAAACACCATATTTTTTTCCATAGCTAATTTTATTCTAACAAGCTTACAAATCTGGTTAAGCAAAGTCATGTAAGGGTACGTATAGTCTGCTATCATGCTATAGACATAAACACCCAAGCCTTATATTTTACACTGACTGTAATCACAACATTGATAACGTGTATGATTGATTATCTGTAAATAAATATTACACACAGTTGTACAGATTCATGTTAACTGAATTCATAAAATTTGTAAATTGATGTTTTTCCGTAATTGCACATAATTTCCCTATTGTTAAATCATTCAATACAGGTATTGCTAATGTTAAACTAATTTTTAATACCGTACTTTCTTCTGAGATCGGAACATAAAACGTACATGCTTACTATTGCTATGGTTATTATTTCGATTTGTGAAGGATCAAATTAATACGAGACAATTATAACACATGGTAGTTTGGTCTGTTTCGAGCAAAAGAGGTTAAGTTATTTTCCCTGTCTTAGTAAATGGCCACAAGAAAATCATTCGTAATCTGCAATGAACAAAATGACATCACACAAATGTACAGATCTGACGACAAAATAAAGGGAAGACTTTATTTTGTAAAATGCATATTGGTGATTAAAATGCATATTAACTAGGTGTCAAGAAGTGTCTGCATTCCCCTCATCTTCTTGCTGAAGACCTTCCCATCCGAAATTTGCACTCGTGTGTTTCCACGTGTACGGGGCGATGGTCTAATGTTTGTAGCCATATCTTACGTACATGTAATGCTAAGGGGATCCTGACCGAAACATACGCGGTGTCTCACTGTGAAGCATAAATTATGTTGAAGAAAGCAACGTGGCTACCAACATGGGACTATCGCCCCGCACAAGCAGAAACACACAATGGCAAATTACGGATGGGAAGGAGGTTGCGAATGACGCGGAGGTTGTTTTCTACTCTTCCCTTTAATCAAGCTTGCTTTCGGCCTGTAATTGCCTTCATCAGGATGTAAAAAGGGAACACATTGCACTAATTGTCTATACGACACAATATGCCATGATATAACACGTTCAATAACATTCACTGTAGTGTTATATAATTGAGTAATAATAATATTCTCCAAAATATCACCTTTGCACAAATCAATCAAATACATAAACAGAAAAATGCGAACTAATACTATCTCATCAACATATGAAGAGCTCATTTGCAAAAGGGGTTAGATCAATTTTTGACGAAAATTGAGTTATTAGCATCACTGCACAGAATTCCATTTGAGTTAGTTACAGTGAAAAATTCATATCCAGACAAACATTTGAATAGAAGTTATAGCAAAATTAGATTTTGATTTTCCATACACTTGTTTACAAATTTTCACAAACATACCAGTTTTTCTCTAAAGTACTAAAAGTGGATCTAACCCCTTTTGCAAATAAACTCCTCATATATGTAAAAAAAAAAAAAAAATAAAACTAGAAAAACAAAAATAAATCCTACATCATACTGCCGATGGATAGTAACCATACTTTACCATAATTTAAATGCAATATGTATAATAATTACAGACACACAGAGCTGATTTAGTGCTCTGTGGGTCAACATAATATAACCATTAGAACATAGTAACTGAAACAAGTTCTGAATTATTTCTACTTTTGCGTCAGGTATCTGTGATAGCAATGATGACATTGTGTGGAATTAGAAGTCGTTGTGTAGTTTGACGTCCTGCATCACAGCAGTAACATACGCATGTATGTAATGCCAGAACGCTTACGTGTTGGAAGCCACGATGGGCCGAAAGCAAGGTTAAAGGGAAAAGTAGAGAGCGACATCTGCCTCCCATTTCATTCATTCGATATGTTGGCTAAAAATCGTCAGGGCGTTAAAACATATATATTTTTTGAGGCATCGAATTTATTGGTATCCCGTTGTCGACGTTGGTCTTCGGTGTACTACGTTGTCAATTGTACAGTACATTATTTCATTTTCAGCGCAGTGTTAAAAATCGAAACCATGCGGGTGCTATAATTGTTTACCTTTTATTTGGAACAATGCTTATAGGTGTACCTTCATTGTCGGTTGCATAACCTTTCTTATTGCATGAAATGTATCGTTTTGACGTTTTTAAACTCAAAACTTGAACATGATGGTTGCCTTTCTAGTATTCAGCTGACGATATACAGTATTTTTTTTTTTATACAACGTAAATATATATGTGACCATGCATCACAAAACGAACCAAAAATTGCACCCCTTGATTTAAGCTTAATATGATAATCCATTCATTGTTGTTGCTGCGGTGGTTTACATCCTGTGTTTTGTCCCTTTCATCGCACAGCTAGCACAGCTTGTATATATATATATATATATATATATATATGAGAGTTTGTTCGCAAAAACCGATAAGTCCATATTTGCCGAATGAAGATATTTGCGATTAAAGGTCAAGAAAAACAAAGAGAATAATAAGAAAGATTTTGCTTCTTTTGACCATAACTTCAAAAACGTACCTTTATAATGCCGTGACCAATATATCATTTAAAAGGTATTATGTTGTACTTTATGACAGAGACGTACTTCAAAATCTTCAAAAATGGACTTATCGGTTTTTGCGAACAAACTCTTCATATATAGATATGTATATATATATATATATATATATATATATATGCGGGAGGTAGGTTCGGGGTGATGCCTCTCATGCGACACAAAATCTGCGACTTTTGTAACTGAAACAAGTGACAAAATGAACAAAAATTAAAAATAAGTTGAAAACTAAACTCTCCTATTCTATGTCCATAACCTTGTCAATTTTATGTGTTACACTCCACTTTTTTGGGTCTTCAAGTCATCCCGTAATTGACAGTCAATGGGGGATAACAGATCTTGGCGGTGTGCTTCAACAAATATTCATAAGAAACAATTCTTTATAACATTATCCTTCCAACAAGCCAGAATGTCGCTTATCACCCTTGACTTATTCGAACAATTTTGAATAAACAACAACAACAACAACAAAAAATCAACAGCAACAAATTATGTTTACAGGGACAAAATAATTGAATGTTCTTTTAACAAAAGTCATTAGTTACTTTTATATTACGATTATCCTTTAAATGTTAACTCAGAAACCATTTATTGAGTTGTTAAAACACACACATGCAATAACATTCTTTTCTAGTATGGTTGTGGATGTTTTGCTGTCCTCCTCGGTTGTTGCCATGCGAACAGATTTGTCCCATAGTTACTTATTGCGGTCTCGAAATTGAACCTACCATTTGTCTTTTCTTTTTACTTGAAGATTTCGGAGCGTGACACTTACCGCCGTTGTCTTGCCTTCTTTCATTTTTCTCACAAAACTGCAGCAGCAGGATGGTAGACCACACCTACAAGAGGTATGAGTAGATGGCTTTAATTTTTCAGCACTTCCCCTGTATTTTCGGTTGGAGCCGAACTGCTTACTGCATGTTGCAATCCCATTACTACATCTTTGTAAATGCTGCTATCATAGCAACTGCTTATTTACGTGCGGCATGTGTGAAATTGCTTTCTTATGATTGTATTTGAGAAAAAATAAACCCCAAGTATTAATGGCCTTTCTTTCCAAAGAATGGTCTCCAGTTGTACCCATGATCATTATGTTGTTGTTCATACTAGGCTTCTGTTGGGACCTACTCTCAGCAAGATCACTTTTCAGAAGGTTCCATCGTATGTTCCATAACATTTTCATATTGATCTACACTCTGACACATCGAATGCAATGTTCTATGTTAGTATTTTTTATGAAATCTGGATATTATTTATCATTTTCCGAAATATCAGTCATTTTCCATTCAGAAATGAGGCAAAAAAAAAAAAATGCCATTGAAATTTAGATTGAAACCACATCAAATGTGGGGATATACTCATTGCGAGAGATGGCTTAGTCGAGGCCGCTAAATATAGGTACATAATGCGTTTATGTACGATAGTCCAGCCCGCGTATGTGTGCGGGAGAACAAACAAGAGCGAATACATGATATCCACGCACGTGACTATGACTAAGAAACACATTATGCCGCGTCGTTTACCAGGTACACATAGGGAAAGGGAAATACCACCAACTGATTGCGAAATAAGGGGAATCCCCGGTGTCTGATCTCGAACCCTCTTATTTTGTTTAATGTTACACTCTCTTCATAGATGTTATGTGTTTATGACACAAGAAAGTGAACACGAATGAAGAGTTTGTTTGCCAAAAAAAAACACACACAAAAAAAACCCCGGCAATTCCATATTTGAAGTACGGTCTCTGTCACAAAGTACAAAATAATACCTTTTAAATGATAGATTGGTCACTACATACAAAGGTACATTTTTGAAGTTATGGTCAACAGAAGCAACATTTTCCTTATTATTCTCTTTATTTTTCTTGACCTTTAATCGCAAATATCTCCATGAGGCAAACATGGACTTATCGGTTTTTGCGAACAAACTCTTCGTATATATATATATATATATATATACATATATATATATATATATATATATATTATATTTAATGATGTACATTGTAATTATTTTTTAGTGAGTGCGCATTTATACTGATTACTTGCTATACTGGTTTTAAGCTGAATGTGAAGTTGTGCAAGACAAAGTTGTAACAGTAGGGGAAAGTGCGTTTACATGGTAACAGCACTACACAGCTTCAATGTCAGGTGCAAGGGTTAAAAATCAAATGCTTCAAGCGATTCATGTGCAGTTTGTCTCGCATGATGAATCCAATGTAAATTTGTGGTAGACAGTTTTTCAACAGCAGCAGAAAGTGCGTGTCTATGGCAGCAGCACACTGGGTAATAGTCCCACGATCAGGTTAAAGGTTCGCAAATGTAACTACTTCGCCAGTTTTGTTTGTTTGTTTTGTTGGTTTGGTTAATTTCTGCATGTTCTTTCTCCAAATACAATAACAAATGAAAAAAAAAAAAGTGATACAGAATATGCAGATCAAAAAAGGGTTAACCATACAAATCAATCCGAGAAATGCGAGTATGTAATGTTATATGCATCAAAACAACGTATTACGGCATATTGCATTTATGAACAAAGGAGAAATCATTCAAGAGGTAGTTCATCATAAGCAGAGCTTGACGTAGATGTGACCCTATCTATATATGTAATACGAATGTAACGCAGCACCAATTATAGAGCTACTCATGACACTCATAATCACAATATACGACAGACATTTTCATAGATGCCAAGTTCATTTTTTTTTTATTAGTGAGATTTTCATGACTCAGCATCTCTGCCCACAGGCATAGTGCGTGAGCGAGCGAGCGAAGCGACTGAACGAGGGGAGGGTGTGGCAGGGGGATGTCCACCCTCCCATGGTAGGGAGCTTTTTCAATTTTTAGCTCTTAATGGTGCAAGCTAGTGCATACTTAAGTGACTATTTTGTACTTATTTTGAAAGACAAAAGGGAAATTTGCCTTCAATTGCAACTCTCACTTTGATCCGTTAACTCTTTATGTGCCAAGTTCGCACGTCCGACTCAGTCGACGGCGTGCCAACTTCGCATATTCTGCTCAACAAACAAAGCCGCCCAAACCGATCGATAAATCACTAATCACCGCTAATCCCGGGGCACAATGAAAGCGTCTCTCGTGCTTTTGTTCCTCTCATATATGGCTTGCATTCTATGTGGTGATTGACTACTAGATTTGCTCGTACATTCTAAGTTTTTGTCACTGTTTTATGTGCAAAAGTCATGCCTTTACAGTAATGTAGCAACTGGTCATTCAGAAAAAAAGGGAAAATAGATTTGTCATACAATTTATATCGAAACAAAGCTTGGCATTCCTCTTTAACTTTGCCTACTAGTATGCCTATCTTAGCAGAAATTTGTAGGAGTTATACAAATTGGAAGAATAGAATTCTTTCTCAGAGCATGACTACCTTCCTGTCTCAGAATAACGTGGCACACAGGGGGTTTCCACGATGGCACATAAAGAGTTAAGCTATGGTCCCAATGCGTGAGAAAAATGGGTATCATGCGTGAGATCGTGAGACAGACCCTGAATGCTTGAGTTTCACTCACAATGTGTGAGACTTGGTAGCTCTGCAATTTGCTTTAGAAAGGAAAAACAACAATAACGAAAAAGAAAAAAAAAAACAGTGAATTGGCACTTTAAAGAAAAAAAAGCGTGCAGCACCATTGACTACTAGTGTAATAGACAATATGTGTAAGCGTGTGTTAGTGACAGTGCGTCGTGTGTGCGGGTGACAGTGCAATAGAGAATAAATGCTATAATACGCATGTATCAGGCGTAATTATGCGCTTTACTGAAAGGTATATAATATACAAATAAATGCCCCTGTCAAGTCATTATCAAAGAAAAGAAAGGGAGGAAATGAAAAACAAAATGCGATGAACATTTTGTATGGGACAGGGCTGACTGAGACTTGAGAAGACAATAAAAAATACATAGATCAAAGAAAAATAACTGGAAACATACTTCGATAACAGATACTTCCGTAGATATGTCTTAAAGGGGGGGGGGGGAGAAGAAGAACACTGCTTTAGTTGATCAGATACGTTGTTCCAGATGTCAGGACCGTAATGTCTAATCAATTTCTGAGCTGGGGTTTACAATGTGAAAGTCTGTCGAACGCCGAGTTGAATATGTGTGTATATTCGAGTTTAAGTGAAACATGATATTATGAAATAAGGGACGTTTATTTGTTGCGTACCTTTACATGAATACACCTGTTTGTCGAATGTGGATGTCGTGAAGCTTCAAAATATTTAAACAGTGAAATAAAGGATCTGTGTAAGATATCACAGAATTGATAATGATGCGAAATATGTGGAATGAATGACATGAAATATGTAAAATTGATAATGATGCGAATGGCACGCTTTTTGAGTAAATACAACGGATTCAGTTAAGTAATACTAAATTTTCCTCAAAAAATGTTTGAATACAATATGTTTAGGCGTATTAAAGAATTATACAAAATAAACAGGGATTTTTCCGATAAAACATCTTTCAAGTTCCATAGTAGTTGAAAGACTACAAAACATGATAAATAAGTTTACATCATCATTATTGTAGCATTCACTATTTTCAAATGAAGAGCTCAGTTGCAAAAGGTACTACATCCATTTTCCATCAAAATCCATTTTTTGGTTTTGATGTACTCACTTTTTGGACCTCTTTACACCTATACTAATGAAAAGCTGAATTTCCAACCAGAAAGTGTTTAAAAATTGCATTCAAAAATCAGTTCGGTTTCAAAAGGTACTACATCCATTTTTGTTGGGTTGCAAAATATACTACATCCACTCCAAGGACATAATCGGGAAATTTACCAATCAGAGAGCAGCATTGTCTTGACCCTCTACCATTGTCTACTGACTTAATCTTATAGAAGTTGGCTTTTGGCTTTTGGCTTTTGGCTTTACAGTACTGGTTGAGGTGGGGATTCATGTTTTTTACATTCCTAAGTGAGATAATGAAAAACCTCTTATGAAATATGAAAGAGCATGTAATTTTAACTCTTTATGTGCCATGGTGAAAACCTCCTGTGTGCCACGTCATTCTGAGACACGAAGGTAGTTATGTTTTGAGAAAGAATTCTATTTTTCCGATTTGTATAACTTCAACAGTTGTACAATTTTCTGTTACGATGGGCATAATAGTAGGGACAGTCAAAGAAGAATGCCAAGCTTTGTTACGATATAATGTATGACCAATCTATTTTCAAATTTTCTTTTGAATGACCAGTTGCTACATTACTTTACAGACATGACTTTTGCACATAAACCGTGACAGAAACGTATAATGTAGGAGCAAATCTAGTTGGGAACATCGCTTGATAGTCGACCACCACATAGAATGCAAGTCGTATACGAGAGGAACACAAGCTCAAGAAACGCTTTCATTGTGCCGCGGGATTAGCAGTAATTAGCGGTTTATCGATCGGTCTTGGCGGCTTTGTTTGTTGAGCAGAATATGCGAAGTTGGCACGCCGTCGACCGAGTCGGACGTGCGAACATGGCACATAAAGAGTTAAGAAGGATTCAGGGTTTATTTGACGAAAATTGGTTGTCAAATGGCTGAGATATCAAAAAAGAGATAATAATAAAAGACTTCATGCCCCAACTTTATTAGGATCTCTTTTTTTTACCTTGTTTTGGGATATCTCGGCCACTTCAAAATCGATTTTCGTCAAATAAATTTTTGATACCTCTTAGAATTGCATGCTCTTTGATATCTCATACAGTAGTTTCTGAATATCTCGCAAAATGTTGAAAGCTAAATTCTCACCTCGGCCAGAACTGTACACACCCTTTAAAATCACCACGCAAATCTTACCAATGTCTTTAAAAACTCATCACATTTCGATCAAGCAATGTAAGGAAATGAAGGAGAACTCATTGACAAAACAAACGATCGCAGGAGAAGAGTTATTGATTAAAAGCAGTAGACAAGAGTAAAGGAGAAACGGCGGAGAAACTGGAGAAATTACGCGACTCTCATGCATGTAGTCCCACGTACTGCATTTACTGTTAGTTACCGGTATTGTGCGTTACAGGTGCACGTCACGAGACCGGCACCAACGATTCAGACAGCCCACGAGTCATACAGCTCACAAGTCATACAGTCCATGAGTTCGACACTAAGTCATCAAGGCCCACGAGACCGACACACTACGCGCCGTGTTGTATCTGTCGAACTCGTGGGCTGTTTTCACTTAGTGTCTGTCTCATGGGCTTTATTTGTCTAGTGTCGAACTCATGGGCTGTATGACTCGTGAGCTGTATGACACATGGGCCTGTTTTCAATGTCGAACTCGTAGGCTGTATGACTCGTGGGTGTCGGTCTAGTGGTCTGCCCCCCCAAGGAAAAACGCAGTATCTACATCCAGCTCCATTTCTAAACAACCGAGATATTCACCATTTTATCTTTTTGCCAAAGCCCCTGGAAAATATACTCTTTTGAAAAATTCCTTCATTGTGGAATTTTAGTCTATCTAGCTACCAATTTTCCTGGAAAATATCATTTTGTGTTTTTGTTTTGTTTTTCAGTTATTGATGAAAATGTAGATACTTTGGGGAAACCCCACGCAATTAACTGATTTCCCCAAGGAAAAACGCAGTATCTACAATGGAACGAATTTCCCCAAGGAAAAACGCAGTATCTACAGCGGAATGACTAGGATTAATCTTCTGCCATAATTATGTATGCATGTATACATCATTGTTCAAGTATTCTCTTGCCCTGGGGGATGCATCCTCCACCCCCCCCCCCCCCACTTATGAGTAGGCTTCATAAGATTATTAAATAACAGATCGTTCTTGGAACGTTTTGCTTAAAAGTGTATCCCAGACCGATCTTGCTGTAGGCCTAACGTTACGTCGATACGTCACCGTGTTTAATATGAAGCTTGCCAGGGCTGTAATGTGATGCTACATGGCCTAGCCGCTAACTAGCATCTAGAATACTAGATCTAGATCTGTACAGTCTAGGTTACAGTCTGTCTAGACCAAAATAAATCTAAATCGGATGTCTGGACCTAGATCGATCTAGACTAGGTCTAGATTTTATATCGTTTATTCTAGGCTGGCTACGTAGCAGGCTAGACGAGTCTACCGCCTCAGGCTATACATGCACGATGCTCACAGAAAAAAAAAAAATAGCCTAACGTTAGAACTGCATAAGGTTTAAGCCCTGCACGAGCCAGGACTCTTTGATTAGAAAAAAAAAAAAATACATCTAGAACCGGTCTAGAATGAAGTGACATCCGCTCTCTAGGCCTATTCCTTCTGGATTGAACCTAAGTTTAACGTCATGTAAATTTGTAATGTAACTTTTTTTACTTGTAAGTTATGTAGCATGCAGCATGGGATCATGCATGCATTTTACGCAACCCAGTCTCACTAACCGGTTAGGGTCTAGACACTGTCTAGATCCGATAAGAATTAAAATACAACTTATTTTTAACTTTCTCTATTTCGTCCATTTACCGTGGGTACCTATTTTTCCCATGGACCCTAATCTATAGTATTGTCAACTCTGTAATTTTAAGACATAAGTATGGTATGGAGTAGATAATTGAACATTGACACTTCACTAGACTTAGGACTCTAAAAAGTGGTTAAGTTTTAGACTTCTTACTACAGGCCTGCCCTAGATTAGGCCTATTCAAGTCCTAACGGGTACACTAGATCTTTCTTTAGACTTTCGGAATACGGACCCTGAAAGTTCTGATTAACGTTAAGTCTAACATTAGAAAAGAGATGCAAGACTCAAACGTTAGGCATAGCCTACTGTCTAGACAAGTCTAAAAGACTTAGACTTAGGCCTAGGCCTAGATCTAAGGGAGGGTGTAACATGTTACATAATCTGACGTTTATCCGATACAACACAAATAGATCTAACGTTAGGGCTATTGCCTTTCGAAGAAACTTTCGGATTCGGAGCCTGAGGAATTTTGACAAGGGTCTAGGCCTAACAAAGTTACTTCACAACAAGTTATAGTACGGATAATGTTCATCATTGAGGTAGAATATGAAAGAATAAAGCTGATCGTTTATCACACGAAGCGAAGTAAACACAAATGTTTGCATTTGTGTTTACCTCGCTTCGTGTGACAAACATGCATTGTGTTTACTTCGCTTCGTGTGACAAACAATCAGCTTTATTCTTTCAATATTGAAATAGTTTTGAATAACTTACTCATTATCTGCAGATAAATTTTTCTTGAGGGCTAGGCTCACGAGTAATTTTCCCCACGACAACATTTTGTTTTATTCCAAGTACACACTCCCACTGTATGCTGACTAGCCGGGCCCTGTGCTGACTACTGCACAGCACGTGCAGCTAACTGCAAGCTGTCAGTGTTGTGTTGTATTGTTTAATGTGCAATCGGTTAGTCTTAATCACACACTGTGTTTTATATTACGATCACGATCTCATCAAAATATTTACTAATCAGTATTGTTTCCGTTAGATATTTTGAACATTATGTCTTATTATTGAGCAAGTATATCTAAAGAAAGTAATTTACGTTCAAATTACAGAACAACCGGCAAAGTATTCACATATATAAATAACAGTGTCTGGTAATTAAGACTAGCTTTGTAGATACTGCGTTTTTCCTTGGGGAAATATTCATCATGTAGATACTGCGTTTTTCCTTGGGGAAAGTGCAAGTTGAGTGTAGATACTGCGTTTGGCAGTTACGGAAAAGTGGCTTTCTAAACATTTTTTCAAAAATCTGAATATGTCATATGAAGAAGGATTGCCCACTGACTATATTTATGCAAAAAAGTGAAAATCGCCAAAAATGTTAGATACTGCGTTTTTCCTTGGGGGGGCAGTGGTATGACCCCGTGCGTTAGGGTGCACGTCACGAGACCGACACCCACGAGTCATACAGCCGACAAGTTATACAGCTCACAAGTCATACAGCCCAAGAGTAATACAGCTCACAAGTTATACAGCCCACCAGTTATACAGCCCACGAGTTCGACACTGAGTAAATAAAGCCCACGAGTTCGACATCAAGTAATATAAGCCCAGGAGTTATACGGCTCACGAGACCGACACTACGCACAAAAGGCTCATGAGACCGACAGTAAGCAAACAGAGCCCACGAGACCGACACTACACTTAAAAGGTCCACGAGACCGACGCTACGCATACAAGGCTCACGAGACCGACATGACGCAAAAGAGGTTCACCAGACCAACACTAAGCAAAGAAGGCCCACGAGACCGACAGGATGAACAGCGCCACCTATAGACCAATAAATTGTGTAGGGTGTCCTGATAATAGCATAGGAAGATATGAGAGATGGAAAAGAAGAGTTGCCATCTCCGGCAGGGTGTTACCCCATCAGTTGCCCCCCCCCCCCCCCGAAATGATCAGGATCTTTGATTGTGTTTGCATGGCTGTGTATTTGTGAAAAAAAAAATGAACAAAGTAAAGTAAAAGTGTGTAACAGATCTTTCCACGATAAACCTGCGAGGGTGTTGATTTAGTATTGATTAAAAATAAAAGAAATAACGTAATCGTCTATTAAGATAGCGTTAGGGATTCGGAAAAAACCAGATGCATCCATGAAAACAGCTATTGTATTTCACGATAAAATGTACTGTTCGGAGGAGAAGAACACAAGCCACAAAATTGAGGTGAATCCCTGCGATAAAAAAACGTTTTAATCCGTAGAATTACATTATAGTTATAAAAAAAAATTACCAATAGATCTTACTTCAAAATGTCAAAACTGGAGGGTAGAATATCTAAAATAGAATAAGAAACTAGTGAATCGGGAAAGAGAAGAGGTAAAATGTATATCTTGTCCATCTCCTAGCTCAAAACTAGGAAAGCCTATCAACAATAGCACGATGGCATTATGAAAGCTCTAAAATTAATCCATACATCGTTATTGTCCTCTTTTAAATTCATTTCTGTGTTTTTTTTTTTGTCTCTTTTTTTGGGGGATGAAGAATACTAATTCTTATATATATATATATATATATATATATATATATATATTATTTTTTTTTTTGGGGGGGGGGGCGGGGGCATGAAGAATACAATTAAATTTTTATACTTGATAACAATGTCGCTCCCTGACACACTTGCCCCCCCCCCCTCCCCAGAAGTATGTAGAAATACAAATTTGATGACGTTCATAATTATGTAGATGGTCACCATCTTTCAATTGATAGCGTTACAAAATTACACCCGCCAGTATGCTATTTTTCTGTTCATGGAACACCCTGTACAGGTGATTGACATGTAGATTGCGCTGTTTATCCTGTCGGTCTCGTGGGCCTTCTTTGCCTACTATCGGTCTCGTGGGCTTTCTTTGCTTAGTGTCGGTCTCGTGAGCCTTTTTAGCTTACTGTCGGTCTCGTGGGCCTTTTTTGCCTACTGTCGGTCTCGTGGGCTTTCTTTGCTTAGTGTCGGTCTCATGAGCCTTTATTGCTTAGTGTCGGTCTCGTGGGCTATGTTTGCTTAGTGTCGGTCTCATGAGCCTATTGTGCGTAGTGTCGAACTCGTGGGCTGTATGACTCCTGAGCCGTATAAGTCATGGGCTGTATGACTCATGGACCTAATATTGATGTCGGTCTCGTGGACCGTATGACTCGTGGGTGTCGGTCTCGTGGGATGCCCCCGTGCGTTACTGCTAGGGTGTTGAGTTTGAGCCATAAATTGTCCTCAGAATGAAGTACAGACACTTTGTATATATATTCTATTTCTTACATAAATAGCTTCACAGCTAATAAGTGTTTGACAACTAGTCTAAAAGCAAATTACTTTGTTAAATGTATACAATGGCATGAAATTCTGACATACCTCCCAACAGTGCTTTACCTGTGGGTATACGAGCATGATGTTAAGTACCAGCACTGCAAAAAGTCCGGTGTTAAATAGTGAACACCGAGCTGGTGTTAAATTTTTGGTGTTCATTTATGGTGTTGAATTAACACCTCCGGGTGTCATTTCCAAATATAAAACTGTTTTTTTTTTTGAAGAGTTTCTTAGTAACTGCACTTCTTGTTGATTTTTAATTTAAATAAGACGATCAAGAATTTTACATTAAAATACTAGATTTTTGAAAAAAAAATGTGAAAATGAATTTACACCACAGTAACACCAGCTGGTTTGGTCTCTTCTTGAAGCTGGACGGGTGTTAAACCATTGATATTAACACCAACAAATGTCAAATCAACACCATGTGGTGTCATTTTTGAATTAACACCAGTACAGTGTCAAAATATTACCAGGTACAGTGTCAAATTAACACCACGAAGTGTCAGGTGGACACTTTTCGACACCATCACAGTGCATTTTCTACACCTGTGGGTGTGGTCCTCTATTAACACTTGATCGGTGTTAAATTTAACGACGATGTTTTTACAGTGAGGGCTTGAAAGTACATAGTGACATACAGCTTTGAACACTAGATTTATATTAATTCTTGTAAATGATACCTTTTACTTATACAATGTCACAAAGGTAATACCAAATGTATGTTTAGTATAGGTGGTCATATTAATACTCATCGACGGTCTTGATTTTCATTAACTATTAGATTATCCGATTTTTCTTACCTGATAAAAAGACATACAAGAATGAAATTCATGTAGTGAATTCACTTACAGCGTTGAGAAAATACAGCTCACATTGAGATCCTGCTTTTCCATTCTTGCCTTTAGAAGTTACATTGAAAAAAAAATGAAGAAAAGATAATAAATGCAGTATTCTTGAGACACATGAAGGAAGAATTCACAGAGAGAAAAGTAGCCAAAAGTTTAATACAACGAGGAAAAAAATAAAAAATCATGAGCTGAAGCTCGTGAGATTAAAAAAAAAAAATAAGGAGAAAAGGGAGGAGAGAAATCACTGGTGAGATATTGTGACCCCTCCACATTTATAACCGTTCACGCATAATTGACCCTGGACCCCCCCCCCCATACTTATGACCAATGACAGTCATTCATTCAAAATATTGGTCAGCAAGGAAGAAGTGGGGCATTATCGATGCTTATTTGTTTGTTATTCGTGCTGCTAAATAGGGCAGGGCATTGTCCATTACCTAGGCCCCCTTGACCTCATATCCCATCCCCATAACACCATTGCTGAAAAAAAAAAAAAAAACCCGCGAAACGTCATAACATCACACTGAATATATCTCTGCCATATAAAATGTCGGTGTCAAAAGGTACTACATCCACAAAAATATAAAAATGATTAATTCATCAAAAATAAACGTATGGACCTGGATTTTCTTATAGAGTGGTTTTAGTTTTGTATCATTTAGCAATATAAAAGGGGGAAAATTACTCCATTCCGAGCTTTCTAAATATGATAATTTGAAAATCGCGTTTTTCTCAGAACTTAAAATTATGGATGTAGTGCCTTTTGAAATCGAACTCTTCAAATAGAGACGATATAATTTCAGTCAAATCTAAAAATTTTCAAGTTGCAAGCAGTATTAGATGTGCCCTGTGTACCTAAGGGAACAATGGAGAAAAAACAAAACAAAAACAAAACGAAACAAAAAGAAGCTCGTAATATGGTGAAAATATAAATACACGGATGCGCGTGCATTGACAACGCTCGTAAAAAGAAAAAAAAAGACAAGACAAATGAATACATTGACACATGACGCGAATGTCTCACAAAAAAGACAACACATTATACAAAAAAAACCCCCCAAAAACAGAGAGTGCAATCGGGAAAGGAGCGCAGAAAAATGCAGACCATTCCGCATATTTTACAACACGCCACTCCATCGCTGGGGCAAGTGAAAACACGAGTATTATTACACATAAATTAAGCATTATTATCATTGTTGTGAAAGCAAATATTTTCTTAGATCTTATTCAAACGTAAGAAGTTTACAAGATTATTCTATACTGTTGAGAGGTTGTTCCAAAACTCTGTCCACTATATATGAATGTAATTAATGCTCTGATTAATGGAAAGAAGAATTTGTTCTATTGTCGCGTGGGATATTTGTGACCCTGCACCTCAAAACAAACAAAAAGTCGCCAGACATGAATTTTTAGTTTAGACCACAATCTGAAAGAGCAGACTTTAACCTTTAAAATGATGTATTACTCAACTCAAATGGACTCTCCTAACCTATCTATATATTGGACAGAAAGCACAAACTCAGGAAAAGTGTGAACTGAGAAAAGAGGCTCTGAAGCTCAGTGTCTATTCAAGCGCTTAATCTTTACCAAACCGTGCTGGCTGTGCGATGAATGGGACAAAAACAGGAAGTAAACCACCAGAGTAACAACGATGAAGGGATTATCAAATTTAACTGAAATTAAGCATGCCTCATTAGCACATTCTGTCCATAATCAAAGTCAACTTTCAAAGCAGTAGCATCCTTTCAAAAGTTATTAGAGTAGAAAGTGAAGAGTGTGGACAAGGTTTTTTTCAGAAATGAAAAAGGGATTCTAAAGACACACCTAATCACACTATTCTACCAAAAATGTTCGAGATAAACTGCTAAAAAAAAGCACGCTTTCCTGCCCGTTTTATGATACCAAATTATAGCATAATGTAAAGAAGACCCGCTCTTTTAGAAAATAAGAAAAAGTCAAGTTTGGCTATGTTGACCCATTTCACTTATTTTCAGTCCTCATGCAAAATCAGTGTGTGCGACTTTATGTTCGTTTTCAGGTGCACGGTCACATTTATGGATATGATTAACTTGGTGGATTGAATTTTTAAATATTTTTTTTTTTGGAAATAAATACATTTCATGATGCAATATAAGACTATTTATATTGACAGAAGTTTGAGATACATGCTGTCGAATCCAGTATCCAAACGACGGCTCCGTGCCGTGATGTGATGAAGCACTAGATGTGAAAAAAGCGTGATTCAGTTATAGCACCACCGTTCTGAGATTGGCGTGTAAGCAGCAAAAAATGAGAAGGGCATGATAACTATCTAACATTGTCTTGAGCCATACCATACATTTTTAACAATTTAATATTGGACTACAATAATGTTGGGTTAAACGGTTTGAAGAGATGTTAGAAAATACCTGAGCCCGCTGAGAAATTAAACTCAAAACAGAATAAAGTCGGCATCCAGAGTGAACAGGAATAGAATGTACTAATGTCCACTTATACGGATTACTTGAACTTTGTAAATGTGCCAAAAGCTACACAGCATTGTTATCATAATTCAAGTTGCTGCACAATCATAATTATTCAGGTTTTCAAGCAATAATGCTGCTTAAATGTGATAAGTAGTCAATAATCCATTCGAAATTCCAAAGAATCAAAGCAAACAAGAAAAAAAAAAAGGCGAGAGAAAAATGAAACAACTACCTTAGTGTATAAAATCAAGTAAACGTTGTGTTTTAAATTTGAAGTTTCTTAACAACAACAGCAACATGAAAATGTGTCAATGAGTACATAGATATATGAATGGTAACAAATGTCCAAAACACACTTGCACATAAGCAAAGCTAGAATACACATGAGTAAACTTCAGAACTGACTGTTTTCATTGGCAAGAACGTATATTATGTAGAGAACAAATTCAAAATGCAGAAAAAAACAAGAAAAATATCAAAAATAGACAGATTATAGTTGTAAATATGATTCAAGATTTCTCAGTAAAGGCTGATCACTCGTACTCATTTATAATCTGTAGCACATACGGCACATGTTATGTATCTATACTTACAACTCAACGTGTATACGGATAACTAAAGGTAATAAGTTTCCTCTTTTTGAATAACTGTGTCGTATAAATCTCACAATATTCCAGTGTATAATGAAGTAAATTCCCTTTAATTAAGTCGTACGTATTTATATGTACATTTATCAAAAATGTATGTAGCTGAAAGATAGGCTTGATCTCTAAACTGTCAAACAATAATTTGAGATACTTTTCATTAGATTAAATGTTTCTGCACGCAGGACAATTATTTGTGTCAACAAAACATAGTTCAAGTATGACGAATAAGTATTTTCCCATACTTCTAACCAATGCATTATGTGAGGATGAGTAAATGTCTTGTACAATTATAAGAAAATATACCGAAGAATTAAATGTAGTAATTAGTAATAAATAGGAGGCCGACTTTTTTTTTTCACGAATGCATTTATTAACTGAGTCAATATTATTTCAAAGTCAGGTGCTTTTCAACTGTAACCCCAACAAAGGATAGTTTCTTTACTTTTATAATGTACTTACCATATATTTGTCTTCTGTAGATTCATTATGAGCTTATCATGAGTACACCCATGTAATGCATTTGGCACGTAATTGTTTACTTCATTTATTTCGATTTCTCTATCATTTCCATCAAGAGTATAAAAAATATGTTTTCGTCAGAAAATAATCGAAACTGAAAAAAAAAATATAAGGTATATAATGTATATAAGGTATACAAAATAATAATAACAATAATAATAATAATAATGAAGGACCAGGAACAGAACCTTGCAACAACACACTTTATTTTTTTTTTTTGATACTCGCAAATATGTTTATAGGACATGACTTTTGGGAGATTGAAGAGATATCTCCGAAATCACTCCAAAGCTACCCCAAGACTACCATAGAAGGCCAATGTACGTAATAATTCATCATGATTTAGAGTATTAAAGGCTCTTTTAAAATCAAGAAATAGAACAACTTTTTATTTCCCCTGTCAATTTCACGTACCAACACATTATCAAGATTGACTTATTATTATTTTACATTATATTGATTACAGAATCGATATTGATGTTTATGGAAGATATTACTTGATTCTAAAAGATGGATCAGTTAATTATTTGTGACCCGCTACAACGGTCGAAGCCGTGAAATTCGAGTTTGAAGTCAGAGCATCAAAATTGGTCAAAACTTACGATTTTCTGATTTTGACATATCATTGTAGTCTGACATATCTTCTATCATCTGTCGAAATTTTGAAGCAAAATGGTGAGAGGAAAGACCCAAAAATGGCGTTTTTCTGGGCCATGTTTTTTGGCGTTTCAGCGAAGCAGAAACTGGTTCCAAAATTTGGATTGAGCGCCACAGATAGGCTCCGCCCCTAACAACAACCAGAGCGATCTCATTGGTCAGTTTGCTGCTTGCCGCTAACCGAAGCGTGAAGCTCACACACTGCCCAGTCGACTGGTGCGTGCAGGCGGGGTGCGCTATGCCCAGCCGCTTCTCCTGGAATCCTGGTCACTGATTGGTCGGTGAGGAGACCGCCGACGCTGTGCTTGAATGAGCATTTCGGGAGTTGCTAGGGCTTGCCTTCATATTGTCCGGAGGTGAAAACTGACTTGCGTGTCCCTTGATCGCGATTGCGTCGCAAGGAAAACTTTTATGGTGCTTTTCTCGAAACAGTGATCTCCCAGACGTCTCGACATGCTCTCTTTTAAACATCGATATCTCCGCAGCCGATTATTTTTATAAGATATGTCATATATCAATTTAAAGCAGAAAGATTAGGAAATCATGCCATGCAATTTTCAAATAATTGACCTCGCCCGACTTTAGGATGATTTTGTTGTAGCGGGTCACATTTTCATTTTTAATACTTTGCCTATTACTTGCAAGACAGATATTGGATGGTAATTTCTTGGATTCTCTTTATCTACCTTTTTTTACAAATTGGAGTTGCTTATGCAATCTCAAGTGAGTCTGGAAACACTCCGCATTCTAAGGACAGATTATGATAAAGGTCTTGCAAGATAGTGAGTAGAAACTCTTAATAATCGCAATAAAAGGTTATCATAACCATTTGCTTTTGTGGTGTCTAATGCACTCAAATAATTTAAGACTTCTTTCTCAGTTACTGGTTTCGAAACATTGATTTGCCGTTCGTTTTAGGCGTGATACTAATGACAATATCATCTATTGCGTGATTAATTATCTCAGCTATATGTGGTCCTACATTTACAAATTAGTTATAAAATTATTGAATTATTCTGCATTCTATTACCCCATAGTGAGTCAAAACTGAAATCTCATCCTAACGATGATACCTGTTGGTCATATTTTCATTATTTTTTAGCAGAGTAATTGAGAGTTAATCGTACTTTGTTGTTCAGAACGACAATAATGACAATAACTTGAATATTTCGTCGCCGGTCACACGAACCGACCAATCCCTCAGGTGTGCGTAAGAATGACAATTCGAGAAAATCGCGTTTGAAGTTAACCCATTTTTGACTTATGGTTGCTACACTTTCATGTCTATAATTTCCAATTATTTTTGTAGTACATCAGACCTCAATTCTTGCTCTAACTTGTGAAGTTTTTATCGAATTGTATTGTTAACAAATAAGCGGGAAATCGTCAAAGAGCTGCATGCATGTATTTTCGGTCTGCAAATAACGTTGTCATTTTCCATGTGTGTCCATATGTACATGTACATTGAGCGTTGTTATTGTCAACGCATGTATTACATAGTACGTGCACTGTGCGCGCGGTCAATGAACTGTTGAATCTCAAAAACTACACGCAAGTCAATGAGCACTGATTCGTCGGTTCGGTGACCGCGCGTACTAGTACGCGCGGTCACCAAACCGTCGAATCGCCTGATTGTTTAACACACGCGTCTATGGGGAAAACAAATAATTTTCACAAATGGAATTACATAAAGTGATAACTACGTAAAAATTAGACCGAATTACACACTGAGAATTTCAGAATATGTAGTATGGAATGTCTACTATCGAAATGATTGAAAAGCTCAAAATCGAAAATTTGACCCAAAATCGAGTGATTCGTCGGATCGTGTGACCGGCGACGATTTATCTTATTCGTGATTCAAAGAGAGCATAAAGCCCCACAGCAACAAGAATGAATTGATTGTTATCTTAGTCCGAAAATAAACCTGCTCAATACCAATCATAACACCAACTTTCAAAGCAGTAGCACAGTAATTCTGTCAAAAGTTATTAGATTATTAGTGGAAAAGTGAGCAAAGAAAATGGGATTCCAAAGTTATTAGAGTTAAAAGTGAAGAAAGATAAAAAAAAAGAAATACAACAGTGTAGTTTAAATGACAATTTTCTACAATAAAACATATTTCTACGAAAAAGTGCTTAAACCAAACTGTCTTTTAGTTTGAGGTTCCTAAGCTTTACTAAAGGATCATGCAGAGAGAATAACATTTTAAGAACAAAAAAACCGTCAAGATTGACTAGGTAAACCCATTTCAACTATTTATTTCCAAGTCCACAGAATAAAAAACGAATAGATTTAATGAAATTGAAAATCAGGACGTCTGACTTTTTATTTGTTTTTCGATTCACGGTAAAATAATGGCTGCTTAACCTTTTAACTATTATTTTGTGCGAAAGAAAAAAAGAAGAAGAAAAAAAAAAAGATGTTCCACCCAGTTGCGAACAATGAATTTTGGAATGGACCTTCCTCTTGTCAAGGTAGATTGATTGGTGTATGTAGGTGTGCGTGCAATCCTTTGTTTGCGAAGACATACAACACAAAGTCACTGACACACTTGTCATTTACCTATCAAATGAGGATCTGGCCTTTTTTTTTAATGAACACAATGCAACTCGAGATGCGTTGGCCGATACCAGTAAGTCTGCGTGACGAAATGTACGCCATGTATTATTCATCCTCTGACTATAAAGTCCTCTCCAACATCAATGTTCAATGCGTATTGTACTATGTGCCCGTGTGCAATAGATTGTCATGTTTCACGAAACGAACATTTGAGAAAAAAAGTTCCATGCAAATGCTGTAATGCTAATGTTCTAATGACAGTTGTCGGGAGGGTATTTTTTTTTTGATAGAATATTTGATATAATCTTAAGTGGTCCAATATGCAGATCATACGTAACATTTTGTAGTTTTCACAATGTTATTTGATCTAGCAAATTCTCAAACTGTTCAGGACTGTTGCCCCAGTCAACAAAAGATCACTTAAGTAAGGAAGTGATAGCTCTGAAAGTTCAGTTATTGCAAACGTAATATATCAACGTTCCTTAATGAACGATTAAATGGAATGAATTATTCTTTCACTGTACTGGCTAAAATCTGTTAAGCCGTTAAAAACACAGCAGAAGAGAAATGTAACCTAAACAAACAAACAAACAAACCAACAAACAAACAAACAAAAATACAATGGTATATAAACACCCAGGACACTTTGCTGAAACATGTGATAGTGAAAGGAGCGCCGTAAGTCACGTTTTATAGCAAAATGTCAGTTGATCTATATGTAGTGACCAATGTATCATTTAAAAGGTATTATTTTGTACTTTATGACAGAGATCGTACTTCAAAATCTTCAAAAATGGACCTATCGGTTTTTGCAAACAAACTCTTCATGTGTATGTGTTGGCAAAATATTAAGCTTGTACTCTTAACCTGTACGTAATTGTAGACAACTGATGACTTAACCAAATTCGTAATTTCTGTTAAAATATTACTCTTTTGCTAAACACTTCCTCCACTTTACGCCCATTTTACAGAAACTCAATATTTTGACCTCTTATTTCACTATCCCATACTTTAATCCTTACTCCCAAATAATAGCATACCTTTTTAAGATGTATCTGATCTAGGCAGTCTCAATAACCCAACAAAAATAGCATAATTTTCATCACGGAGGTTCGCATATAACTCGCGGACGTTCGGAACAAACAAAATATTGAACAATGCAGCTCTCTTGAGTTGGAAACGCATTCTATTCACAACAAACAGCGATTTCATGTTGAGAACGAACTCCTCTGCAAAATCCTGAATAAATATTACTTATTCTCAATTATATAAGCTTGTTTAATTTCTCATGCTAAGGAATCAAAGAAAACAATTTTTCTATCTTTCGTTAATGAACGTACAAACGTACGTGTAATGTCGGTGACGTAGTCCATCTTTAAGAACGAATATATTTATCAAAATTTCGTTATCACGAAGTAAAGATTCAGGTTCTAAACTTGTTATCTAAAGTCTACAATGCAACATTTGCTTATATAACGAACAAGGTCACAGCTAAATTTGACAATGAATTGACAGAGAAAAACAAAAGAAATACGAAGTTTAGCTGGGGAGGGCAAACGAATACGTTAGGAAGAAATCCCTTTGCGTTTGCTTTCTGTGTTACACATTTTTACCGAGGAGAATTTGTGTTATTATATTAGTCAAAAATGATATTAGGTTCGATGCTGCGAAGTTTCGTCATAACAAGACACAATAAGTCCATAACTTGGATGGATGTTTGTGACTTCGATATCATACAATATGGTTTGTTATAACAAACATTTTGTAGCACGTCATTTCGGAGGCTCGTTATTCATACAGTTTGTCAATCTGAAAATTGATAGAATTCGTATAATCATGAAGCTTTTTTAATCGGTAAATGGAAGGAATCTCCGAAGGTTATTAGAAAGGTTTATTAATTAAAACATGAAAAATCAGGTTCGTTTATCCAAATGTGCAGAAACAAATCAACAACCAAATCCTCCAGATTTCAAAACCTCATGATAATCGTTTTCACCTAAACGAATAACAGGCCCATTCAACTTTTAGAAGAACGGACCTAAAAATAGTGAACTTTAATATTTAATTTTCGGATTAACAAACTTTCGGAATAAGAAAATCTTTAATAAGAAACCTCTTGAATTAACTACGAAGATTTTTTATTTTCATTTTTGGAATAACAAACTTTTGGCCATTCGGATTAATGAATCTTTGGAAGTGCAAAGTGCAACCTTAAGCCTATTCTAAATCATTACTTTTTGTAACATGTGTTTTTAAAGTAAGCACAAAGGCACAAACAGCTTGACCATCTCTCTGTCTCTTAAATGTAAAATGAAAAAAAAAATCCGGGACATAATTACAGATTAACATTGCTTTTCTTTGATGAGTATAAAAAACACCATGTCATGATAAGCGGAGGATTTGCGTGTTTTCATCTGACAATAATTATATATTTCATTATTTTTGTTCGCTAGTGACGACATTTCGATGAATAAAGAATTAAAAAAAAATATCCAGAGGAATTCAATCGGTATAACGGGAGTGCACTAGCAACTCTTTTCTCTTGTGTGTTGGAGCTCGATCCCTTCTCCGTTTCTTCACATTTTCATGTAACTGCTTCCACGTCCTTTTGAAACTTTTCCGTTTCTTCTTCAACACATGCCCATTACAGACTTCTTCCGTCATTTCATCGATTTTGTTTCAATGTACCCTGAATGTAACTGCGTAGCACTTTTCGGATTTTTTTTTTTCTGTTTGGTCGCAGCATGTTCAGGCTACTTAGGAAATGAGAGAAAAATCGTCGTGAAGAGAAAAGTAAAAATGTATTAAGGCATTAACTCTTTATGTGCCATGGTGGAACCCCCTGTGTGCCACGTCATTCTGACACACGAAGGTAATCATGCTTTTAGAAAGAATTATGTTTTTCCAATTTGTATAACTTCTACAAATTTCTGTTAAGATGGGCATAATAGTAGGCAAAGTTAAAGAGGAATGCCAAACTTTGTTTTGATATAAATTGTATGACGAATCTATTTTCAATTTTTCTTTTGGATGACCAGTTGCAACATTACTCTAAAGGTATGACTTTTGCACATAAAACCGTAACAGAAACTTAAAATGTACAAGCAAATCTAGTTGGGATCCGAATAAGAGAGGAACAAAAGCAATAGAAACGTTTTCATTGTGCCGCGGGATTAGCAGTGATTAGCGATTTATCGATCGGTTTTGGCGGCTTTGTTTGTTGACCAGAATATGCGAAGTTGGCACGCCGTCGACTGAGTCGGACGTGCGAACGTGGCACATAAAGAGTTAAATATCATGACAATTACAGCGAACTTCCGTGATGGAGACCAAAGCTGGATGTGTTCTGTTTGAGATGGCAGCTACCGTACTCAAAAGATAAACACTTGGAATATCTGTCACTAAAAAGTGGTACTGTTCCTCTTTCTCCTACTATGTAATCCATGGACTTATTCTACCAACGAACATCCGTGACCAAAACATTTCCTTTTTGTTATTACAGGTAAATTGAGTGCTGAATGTTATTTACTTTTGGGTATGAGCGACTCAGTGATTCGGTAATATTTTCAAGTAACATTAACTTAATGTACAGTGATACATTTGTAATTATCAGAACTTTCCTTTCTGGGACCGAACGTCCGTGAGCGAAACTTTCAGAACCTCTAACAGTGCAAATTGTCTCCAAACCCCCATTGGAATGAAATTTAAACGCACAGATATTACAGATTACACAAAATTCCGTTTTCCTTTAACTTGGTTTCAGTTTTAAGCCGGTTTTTTTTTTTTTTGTGTTTAATTAGAGGCAAAACAAGCGTAAAATTGTGATTAGATTTTCAACTGTTTGTTCATCATGATCACACACCGCCTTAAAAATTCTGAAACTACTGCTCTAAACTCATTGTTTCCTTTGTAAAACTTTATTTGTCGCTATTCAAGCTAAAAGTTTTAAAGAAAACAGGACACTTTCGGGACAAGTTATCCCTATCGGTCGGATTGCATACGTCACGGACGTTCGCTGGAATTGTCACGGACGTTCGTTCTACTACTAAGGTCATGTTGCAGGACGGGTAACTAATCGACAGAGAGTACCTAGCCTTCCTAACTCTTTCAAAAAATTGAAAAATTGAAAAGTCGCCAGACATGAAGTTTTAGTTAAGACCATATTCTGAAAGAGCAGACTTTAAGCTTTAAAATGATGTATAACACAAATCAAATGGACTCTCTTAACTTATCTAAATATTGGAAAGAAAGCACAAACTCAGGAAAGGCGTGAACTGAGAAAAGAGGCTCTAAAGTACACTGTCTATTCAAGCGCTTAATCTTTACCAAACCGTGCTGGCTGTGCGATGAATGGGACAAAAAACAGGAAGTAAACCACCAGAGTAACAACAATGAAGGGATTATCATTTTAAACTGAAATTAGGCATGCCTCATTAACACATTCTGTCCATAAAAAATGCCAACTTTCAAAGCAGTAGCCCTATCCTTTCAAAAGTTATTAGAGTTGAAAGTGAAGAGTGAGGACAAGGTTTTTCAGAAATGAAAAAGGGATTCTAAAGACGCACCTAATCGCACTATTCTACCAAAAATGTTCGAGATAAACTGCTAAAAAAACACACTTTCCTGCCCGTTTTATGATACCACATTTTAGAATAATGTAAAAGAAGACCCGTTCTTTCAGAAAATATGAAAAAGTCAAGTTCGGCTAGGTTGACCCATTTCACTTATTTTCAGTCCTCACGCAAAATCAGTGTGTGCGACTTTTTGTTCGTTTTGAGGTGCACGGTCACAATTTATGAATTCAGGTGCTGAGCATAAACGTTGCACAAGAAAAAAAAAAAATTGCTTGTTGTCTATCCAAATCAAATTTGCTGGTACAGTATTCACGACAACATTATCAAACTTCATTGTTGTTGGTAACGCCTCAGTTTAGACAGGGAGGTGGGAAGAGGACCTCCCTGATTTAGACCTTAGCAAAAGTAACTCTATTTTTTTTTTCATTGAGAATTCAAATGTAGTCAGTGAAATAACGTCATTGTTACAGTAATCTGGGCAGGTAAAGCCAACGGTATTCAAGAACACTATTAACACTGTAACACAGTTAACTATCTAAATTAAATCTAGAAGTAGAACTGTTGCAGATATAGACTCCCTACATGACCCTAGATCTAAATTCCTGGAAGATTCAGACATAATCAGAGTAAGATAAGAGAGTTAAATAACCTTGGAAGAAGTAGGTCGTAGCATTACATATTTGAGCTCGTAATGCAGGTAACAATAAAACTTCACAATGTATCACCAGTTAGTGCGATTAAGATTCGATGAAAATGTGAGACGTGTTCATTTGACTTTAGTTCGAATCGCTTTCCTTGCCTATTCTCCACTTACACGAAAATTTACTCGATTTGGCCGGTCGTGCCACTTCGAGAAGACACCGACGAAATGTGCGAAAGTACATCCACAACAAGAAGAAAAAAAAAAAGCGACTGAGAAATCATATAAAAAAATGCAGATTGCTGCAAAAATTTTCGTGAGGTATGCCGTATTACATAATGGAGCACTTTTGATAAATGCCATGAGTAAAAACTCTGTGATACATAGACAGTAGACGAATAAGAATTCAACCCTTAATTATTCATCTGTTAAATGAGGGATTTTTTTTTTTCTTAATCATGGTCATAAAGATAATATCAGAGGCAGGCCTAGTATGTGACCCTGCATCACAAAAAACAACAAAACGTCGTTGGATACAGTTTTTCAGTTAAGGACAGGTTCTGATTAAAGAGCTGACCGTATAAGCTGCAGGTAATGTATAACTCATTACAAGTGGACTTCCCTTTCCTTTTCCATCCGAAAAAAAAAAATGGAACGATAGTACATACTATGGTAAAGTGTTCACTGAGAAAAGATGCTTTTGAGTTTCGTCTACTCAAATGCTTAATCTCACCATACTTTGCCCTGTGTAATAAATGGATTCTAGACTTGATTGTTTATGACATTCACAGCAGTAGCGCCATTCTTTTAAAAAATATTGAAATTGAAAATAAAGGTTGTGTAAATCATTTTAAAGAAGGGAAAAGAGGACTCCCAAAGTCCTACATAATCACTAATTTTGGCAGGAAAAAAAAAAAGCTCGATAAGAACTTGAAATTAAAGTCAAATTTCTCTTATGCTTTATGATAACAAATTTCAGAGTTTTGTAATGGAAACTAAAAAAAAAAAACAAAAACTTATGGATTAATTACGTTGGTCCATTTCAACTGTTTTGGGACCTCAAGTAGAATCTGGTCGAATGTCTTTTTGTACATTTTATGTTGCATATTTACATATGTGACCCTGCACCACAAAACAAACAAAAAGTCGCCAGACATGAATTTTTAGTTAAGACCACATTTTAAACGAGCAGACTTCAAGCTTTAAAATGATGCATAACTCAAATCAAATGGACACTCCTAACCTATCTAAAGATTGGAAAGAAAGCACAAACTCAGGAAAAATGTGAACTGAGAAAAGAGGCTCTGAAGTACAGTGTCTATTCAAGCGTTTAATCTTTACCAAACCGTGCTGCCTGTGCGCTGAATGGGACAAAAGACAGGAAGTAAACCACCTGAGTAACAACATTGAAGGGATTATCAGATTAAACTGAAATCGAGTATGCCTTATCAACACATTCTGTCCATAATTAATACCAACAAAGCAGTAGCACTATCCTTTCAAAAGTTATTAGAGTTTAAAGTGAAAAGTGTTTACAAGGTTTTTTTTTTCAGAAATTGAAAAGGGACTCTAAAGACACAACTATTCACACTATTCTACCAAAAATGTTCGAGATAAACGGCTAAAAACACACTTTCCCGCCCATTTTATGACCCCAAAGTTTAGCATAATGTAAAAGAAGACCTGCTCTTTAAGAAAACATGAAAAAGTTAAGATCGGCTAGGTTGACCCATTTCACCTATTTTCAGTCCTCACGCAAAATCAGTTTTGTGATGCACGGTCACATATGATTTCAGCAATGCATAAAGCAGATTTAAACGTATTTTCTGGCTAACTTTTATAGACAGACATTAGCATCTGAAGAGCAGGGCACCCTTCATCAGAACTGCTCAAACGGTCTTCTAAAAGAACGGGAACATCAGGAAAGCTTGATTGATCAGGAGGTGAAAGGAACAACAAACTGTAGGCGGAGAAAATATCAACATGCTGGGCCACTAACGTCCAACCTCCCTTGCTGTGACCTCCGTCGTAACGATTGGTGTCGCTTCTACAGACTCCGCATCACAGTCAGGCGCTTTCAAGCCTGCCTGCACAAGTGGAAGCTTTCGGAATCAGACGCACAGACAGCGGAACACTTAGTACCTAGTCGCAGACTGTACAATCCATTGTCCGGTAGTCGGATTGAATGCTTTTCGCAGCCTCACTCCTGCTGCCAGGTTCTTGAGGAAAGATGCAGTATTCACTGCATATGAAAAGAGAATACGATACCACAAACTAAAAGAAGACCAAAATAATTTCTGGATTCTTCTAGTTATACGTGAGAACACAAATTAATATGTATGGACATTGTGTGCAACCCCGAATCGAGAGAAGAAATGAAGAGTTTGTTTGCAAAAACCGATAAGTCCATATTTGCCAAATGGAGATATTTGCGATTAAAGGTCAAGAAAAATAAAAAGAATAATAATAAAATGTTTGCTTCTTTTGACGCTAACTTCAAAAATGTACCTTTATATGTAGTGACCAATATGGCATTTAAAAGCTATTATGTTGTACTTTATGACAGAGACCGTACTGCAAAATCTTCAAAAATGGACTTATCGGTTTTTGCGACCAAACTCTTCAAATGTATAGAGAAACATATTAGGTATAGGATACCCACTGAACTTGACAAACTGTTCATGCTACTAAAAATGTTGATCCTATTACATGTGTTATGACATGTAATTATTGCTATTGTTACTTTTCATGTTAACGGTCGGACTACATTATATCATTTTACCAACTACTAAAAAAACTATAAAACAAACAAAGAAACAAACAAACAAATAAACAAAACAAAACTGAACAAAAACAAAGAAACAAACAAACCACAAGATTACCCGAGATCGTCGCTGGGCCAGCTTTCGAAAAAGGAATAAAAATGACAAAGAAATAAACAACTTGAAAAACAACCAGCAGTGGCTGCTAATCAAACACATAATAAAAACTTTGTAGATCTACAGTTTTATTTCTTTTACAGACACAAAAAGCACATTTTGCGCATAAAATCATTCTAACACTGAGATACACACACCGAAAATGATTGAGAAATATATTTAAAAAAATGGGATTTCATCAAAGCCTGAGTCTATTTTGAAATCGCTGTCAGGAATGTTAGCAAAATACGATGAAACAGATAAAGCCACGTCCCCCTCCCCGAAAAAGTAGCAAACAAACAAAAATAAAAACAAACACACACAAATAACAAAGCAAAACAAAACCAAACGAAAACAAAATATGCATACTTGGTAGGTTCCAGAAAAGCCCTGATGTCGCAACGTCTTGTTATGATTTTTCATCAATGCTTTATCTCAAAAAACAAGGAAAATAAATGGGTAAATAGTGAACTGCATGAAGTGAACTATTGGTGAAAACGTGGTTTCTGCCATGAGTCGAAAAATGTGTAGCTCACCCAGTTAAGTTTTACATTAGTGCTTGTGAAAAACGCTGGAAGCAAATGTCGTCATTCCGTTGCGAGTGTATTCTTCTTTACAAGAATAAGACTTACGACCATGTTTGAACATTGTGTTCAAGCCTACTGACAATGGTTGGATCCTGTATATGGGTCATATAAATAACAGTACTATTGTTTTTATTGTTTTGTAGATCTAAGGCAAGAAATCATTTCCATCTCTTTCTACTGAATTGTAGTATATTTCAAGGAATGTTGCCTCCTGGCATTCACATTTCGTCATTACTAAAACCAGCCGATGACTCTATATTTCGTAAAATGTGTATCTGCGAGTGTGGCAACATTCATACATTCGCAACGACAGCCTGTTGAAAATAGGCGAACGAACAGACATATAAACAAACGGAATTCCAGACATCCCACTGTCTTTTCCACGTTTAATTTGTTCTCAGATGCAAACACCGTACACAGAAACAAACAGAATCCCACCCACTCAATTACCTACGTTTTTCTTTTTTTTATTTCATTTTCCGTCCAACAACAGTGAAACAAAATACAAAGCAGGCATTACTCAAAGCAAATGCTCCATCAATAGTTGATTTTATTTATTCTATTTTTATTGGGGGATACATAATGCAATGTAACTGGTAAAACATATACTTACATGTAATCATATTAGACATCAGATATCATATTACAAACATACAATAAAGAACAACAATACATGGCAAGGTTGGCAGGAACGTAGGTGTGAAAAAGAGCTGTTCACTAAAAAGCAGGGCTTTTAAAAACGTTGTTTACATCTCTTTGAATGCAGCCAAAAAAAAAAAAGAAAAGAAAAGAAGAAGAAGCTGTCAAATGTTCAGCAGGAACAAGGACGAGCATATTTCAGATTTTCCAACATTAACATTATTAATAGTCATTTCTTCGACCCAAACATTTTTTTTTTAAATATGATCTACGGAGGGATTTTCTCGTTTAAGAAAAAATAGCGCAAAATTGTCGTCACGTCGTGTCATTTGATACAAAATCATGCACTCGAAAACAAAAAGAAAAATACACACAAATTAAACGTTGGTCTAAAAGACTTCATTTTAGTGACGAATACACACACATACACAGTTTAACAGTTTAGGATTATAACTAAGTATGCACTTGTGAGAATATTCACAAATTGTTGTTTCCCTTTCATATTATCCTGATAAGGGGTATGGCTATTTTTTTTTTTCTCCCTCTGTATAAATGAAGCTTGTAAGATCGCAACTGATGATCTTCGTTTTTATCGAATACGTTGAAAACAAAGGAGCAAGTGGGAACAGAATGTCTCATTTACTGCTTTCCGGGCAGCGACACTTATACCACTAGGCTACCACCAGGGAAATTGGAACAGAGTAGAAGACTGGTTCGTTTCCTGCAGATTAGGGCTGTTGGTTCTTTTTTTTTTCCCCGACATATATTTGTTAAAATGTAGACCGGCAGTTGCTATCTTACAACTTGTGATTTTTTATTCGTATGGAGGGAGACAAATTGAAGAAAACTATATACGATCCCTCTACATAATAATCGCTTGCTTTCAAGTAATATGCCTTGACCGCCTTGGACTATTTAAACATAAAATGTCGGAGTTTTGGAACTTGGGTACACAACCAAGTTCGTTATTTAGACGTTTTGTCAAAACGTTTTCAGAACTTCTTTTTGTGGAAGGTTTTCGACGTATTTAAAACGTTTGAAATGGACGTTACAAAAACTTTTTTGTAATGTTTAAAAAACAATAAAAAACCTTTCGGAATGTTTCAAGACCTGCAGAAAACCTTTTGAACGTTATTGACGTCAGTAAAACCTTTTAAGAATTTCCAAAACATGTGGGCGTTCTTCGGACGTCCAGAAAACCTTTGAAAACCGTCTAGATCGTTCAAAATACGAGAACGTCTAAAAAGTCCTATGTCCCTTTCCAGAACGTTTAGAGAAATCTTCACATCCGTCTAAAACGTCCAGAAAATCTTCTAAGAATATTCATCATGTTTATTTTATAGGGTATTTGAAAATATACATAGTTATGACAATATATAGACACAATCTGAGATTAATATATCCTAACCTTAATCCTATATAATCCTCTTCTAAACTGTTCATAATGTCTTACTAGCTCTACTACACCCTATTCCCATTTGATGAATCTGTATCACAATATTTTATATACCACCAAAATGTTGTAAGGCATGAAGACATGGTTACTAAAATTAGATCACACACAGCTTAAATTGAATATTGATAATTAGACATGAATATTAATAATAAAGAAACCAACAACGAACACGCAGCGGACCGAATAAAAACTTGTTTTAAACGTTCATTAAAGACGAAGTCAAAGTACCAGACCTAATAAAAACGTTTGGTGGAAGTTTACAAAGGACGAAGACGTTGCAAACATAATAAAAACGTCTTCTAATGTCCATGAAGTTTTAACGCACGTTTCATAAAACCTGTGCTTTGCGGTGAATGCTAAGTCCCCACTTTGGCGTTAAATGTTTTAAAAACGTTCATTTTAAATGAAGACGTACGGAACCTGTTAATAAAACAACAACAACAACAAACGTTTAAGAGAAGTTCTGAAAACGTTTTGAGTTTGCTGATTATTTGTTCCAAATTCGTGTCACTGCCGGCAACCAGAGATAGTGTAGCGGTAGTGTTGCTGCCAAGAAAGCAGTAGATGACATGTCCGATTCGCGGTTCCCCCCCCCCCCGGGCCCCCGACATGTGTATTAAATTGTAGACCATCAGTTGCAATCTTACACATTGTTATGTGTTCAGGCGGAGGTAAGTGAGAGAAAAGCAATTTCCCGTATTTTCAGCCTTCTGCTTATAGTAATCTCTCGTTTTCATTAGATATCATTATAACTTGACATTTGTGGACGGGACACCCTAAAAACATTTCAAACATCTACCGTAACAGACTTGTCCAAACTGTTTTTGCTCTCTCCCAGAATGAGTACAATTCACATGTATGCCGAAATGACTCGTGTATTAATTAGTACTATACAGCATTTGTTTTGGTTACATGTCTTTGACGTGTGTGAGGGATTTTCCGAATACATTTAAGAGCGGCTAAATTCCTTTTGGCGCCATTGGATCAGGAACGGCGTTCAATCGCACGGACTTATCCCCCCCCCCCCTTTTTTTTCTTTTTGGCAAATAGCCAAGAACGTGTCGTAGCAGGCATCGATGTACTAGGAATACCTTGAATGAATTACAGTGCGAAATATTATTGTGGTGGTGCCTTATAATCAAAAGTGCCGTTGATTTACACGTCAGTTAAACTGTTATCCCTGTACACTAGAAATTCTGAAACGATAACATTCCTTCATCAGAGCAATATAATGAAGAGCCCCTTTTTTACTCTCTTTAAACAATGGGAATTCTAACAGTAGGTTGGAAAGCTATAACATAGCAACCTGGCAATAATATGTCCTAAAACTACAAACGATTGCATAGTCGACGTGGTGGGGATTCCCATGAATCGTACGGAGAGCGACTACGCAGACGTCAGAAACATTCGTGCACACAAAGCTCTGTGTGCACGCTTACACTTGCTCATTTGTCTTTTGCTTCCAAAGCTGAGCGGTGTTCACAGAGCTGTGTTTCAGTGCGGGAAAAAAAAAATGGCGGAAGGGCGTAACCAAGTCGTGTATGGATGGAGGGCCGTAGGTCTAGTTTTCATTGTCTTCGCTTCATACTGTGAGTACAATTAGCATTCACCGTCTATTTGGTTCCTATAGGACTTTTAAAGGAAACAAGAATAGTTTTAATGCGTTTAGGGATGTATGCCACTTTTATTCAATTGACATTGGTGGGTTTTAAGGCTACATTGTGAAATCGGCCCCAACGCAGTGCGCGTGCACCCGTATCTAGCAAGCAAGGATATGTAAGGGTTAGGGTTTAGGGTTAGGTTAGGGTTGTATTCATGATTAAATTGGCCGTTAAATATTAGTCGGTGCACATTAGGGAGTCCTTCCGAGAATACAAAGTTGAAGGCCAAAGAAAAAACGAGAGAAAGGGAGGACGAAAGATATGCTGTGGAAATCGGCCCCACCGCTGTATCAATTTCGTTTGAACACCGTTTGGTGGGGCCGCATTCACAAGTATTATACTGTGGAAGAAAGCTTCACCGCCATGCTTATGTACCGTATTCAACCTGTATCAGCATCATTAGGACGTTTCTTTGTTTGGTTGTCCCTGTTCTTTTTCTTCATGCAAATACACGATCTTGCAGGCATCAATACACTAGTTGATATTTCCTCAACGAGTCTTGGTGTCAAACATTGGTTGCAGCTTTATTACAAAGAGCACCCTGAATAGTCAACACATTTGTTATCATTGCGTAAAGTTCGGAAACAACAACATTCATCTTGGTAAGGATAATAATCAAGAGGGGCCCAATTACATATCTTCAAACAATGATAATTTTCACAACAAGTTGAAGAGTTATAACATGGCATCAGAGCAGTATTATGCATGTCGTAAATTCTCTGACAATATTTCGTAACAGACGTCGATAAGTTGGGAATTCCCACGAGTCGTACCGGGCGCGTCTGCGCAGAAGTCAGGATATTGTCATACAAAATTCCTTGTGCACGCCTACATCTGCGCACTTTTCTATTACCTTCATGACCGAGCGGTGTTGTTTAACAGAGCTGTGATTCAGTTTGCAAAATGGCAGCGGGACGTAATCATTTCGTGTACGGATGGAAGGCCGTAGGCATACTTTTCGTATTCTTCGCTTCGTACTGTGAGTAAAAATACCCATCAAAGTTTATTTTAGTCCTAGAGTCCTAAATGGAAACAATACTAGTTTGAAATACACTGACGGACGGTTTTGCATCAAATTCTTCTTTCGTTAGCCTTGATGATACTACCAACCTTATACTAGACGACGCTGTGAGTCCGTCGCGTGGAAATATTTAGAGAATATCCATAACCGATGGAAACGAAAGCTGTTGCGTTGGTGCAAACATAATGAAAATATAGGTGTGATGAGGGGATGTTGAGGAAACCCCTTTGTGCATGTGTGTGTGTGTGTGTGTGTGTGTGTACGTTTGCTTTTGTGCATGCCTTGATTATTGAATATCAAGCAAATTTAGGGCAAGATTAAATTGAACTATTGTTATTAGTTACTATTGTTATTAGGCGCTAGTGTACTTTACTAGCGCCTTGTTATTATTACTAGTAGTAGTGATAATCGTATTAGTATTATCATTATTATTTCTAATTCAATGTTCTTTGCTTCCTACCTACTGCATTTTTTTTTAAGTCTCTGGAAGTATCAGGCATTGGTTGTATGAAGCCTATTTTGCCTCAGCTAGTCGAAAACCTTGAATATGTCAGGAATAAAAAAGTAATAATATTATGTCTTTCTGTTCTAATAAACTGCATTTCACAAGGCAATTTGAAGCGCTTGTATGGCAGGTAATCATAGCCAGCTTTGAGAAGTCTGGAAACATCAATCATTACCGTGCAACGTAATCCATGCAAGTTAGTCAAACACATTTGCCACCATTTTAGACTAAATTCCATGAATTCGGCATTCGTTGTTCTAATTGATTGATGCTTGTTATTAAGGAAGATGATTATTTGAACGCTCGCCTTTTTGAACACACACACACACACACACACACAATTTGTGTATTCAGGGTGTAATGTCTGTTAGTTGTAGTTGAAAGTATTCCAGGTCGCTAATAAGTTGGTGTGTACTGAACAATGGGTATTTCGATTGATGTAATGCTGGGGGTGAGAAGAGTGGTAGGATGGGTATCTGCAAATGTATGTAGGTTGAAGGAAGCAGAGCAACGCAACTCCATCTCGTCCCTTTGTATTCTCACTATCAAAGGGTGCGTTTATCAACTCCTTTTCTCGGCAGAAACAGGTTATCCAAACAGCTTTCAAGGAATTTTCACGAGTTGATAAACGCAAAGCTGTTTTGAAAGCCCTTTAGGAAAGCCTTTTACGAAAGCCTTTTACGAAGGGGTGCGTTTATCAACTCTCCTTTCTCGGCAGAAACAGGTTATCCAAACAGCTTTCAAAGAATCTTCACGAGTTAATAAACGCAAAGCTGTTTTGAAAGCCCTTTAGGAAAGCCTTTTCGAAAGCCCGAAATTTGTGACGATCCAAACAGGTTTCCTAAACAGGTTATCAGAAACCTGTTTGTAAAAGCCTTTCGAAGTTGATAAACGCAAAGCTGTTTTGAAAGCCCTTTAGGTCGCCCTACTGCGGTTACGCAACCATGCGTTTCCAGTTTCTGAAAAGACGCGCGCCACGTAAAGTGCACACGAGTACGTGTACACAGGTGTACACATACAGCTGTGTGTAATGCACGCATATGCTTGGAACAAGGAGGTGTTTCTCTCACCAACAAGGTTTGAGAAATAAAGTAACAACAGTCTTTAATCCCATGTCTCATGCCGCCACTCAGAAATATTTGAAGTATGTGCTAAACTGGAGCTGCCTCACAGATAGGAAGACAATTGATTCATGTGGCATTGTATCATGACTCGTCACTCTCAAAGGAAGATATGTCTTTATGATGGTAATTGCTTATCGCCGTCCCGTCTTAGAAAACAAGCGGCACATTAATAGTACAGGCAGTCAGGGCTTTGGAAAGGGCTCTCGAAAGGGCTATGGAAAGGGCTATCGAAAGGGCTATCGAAAGTTGATAAACGCAGCCGACGAAAACAAGCGGCACATTAATAGTACTTGGAGTGGACAGGGCTATCGAAAGGGCTATGGAAAGGGCTTTCGAAAGGGCTATGGAAAGGGCGATCGAAAGGGCTATCGAAAGGGCTTTCGAAAGTCGTTTAAACAGGGGAGAGTTGATAAACGCAGCCAAAGACACACCGGAACTTAAAATTCGCAAGCGTGACACAACATAATACCATAAGATCCACACAAAAACCACGCAGCAACCTTCCGCAATGAATAATGAATCAGTTCATAGTTGTACTCTAGATGTGAGAAGGAATAACATTATTTGTACTAAAAAGGTGTGTTTCCCCAAGTAAGCATTGGTTATATAATACTCATTTAGCAATGACAAATAGTGCTTTTGCGAGCTCATCGACCTTGCAGCAACGAAATGTTTATTTAAGCTTAGGACTGGGGAGATAGAGAGAAAAAAAAAGAAAAGAGAAAAGAAACTAAGCCATTACATGAAAATCAATGATGTGGAAGCTTACAATTGTGTTAATTGGAAGGTCATTCGAATAACCTCATATACGCAGTAATTGTTGTGTTTTGTTTGTTTGTTTGCTTACGAACTTGTAGAATCTGGCAAACTAATGTTTTACGTCACTTTTATCACTGGTGAAATACATCTAATGAAATTAAGAAATAAAAAAAAGATACAAAAAAGGAAGAAGGACATTCGTACAAAAGTCTACATGAACCATTTAGGAGCTTTCGATCCCCCCGCTCCATTTGACACTTAACCCGGAAGATGAACAGTCAATTTGCTCCATAATGTCAACCCCTGAGCTTCTATTCAGTTCTGAGAACTTGGTGCCCAGAAAGAAGTAAAATAGTCCTTCATATAGGCCTCCAACATGGCGTGACGGCCGAGAACTCTTCTTTCATAGAGCCATATCATCATGAAGGAAGTTTTGCAATAAAGTGGGACGTTATTTTACCATGACTTTTCATAATCGAGTTTTCTGGCAAGCTATGACATAATAAAAATGTGGAAACACACCGTCCTTAATATCAACACGCCGACAATGATTGAAAACATGCGAATATTACCAGATACAAGTAAGTCTTGTATGTTGATGCAGACAGAGAGAGAGTTGATGCAGGCAAAGAGAGAGAGAGAGAGAGAGATAAAAAAGAACATAGCAAATAGAGGTATATGAAGCACTCAGACACACAAATACAAAAACATAGAATATCACTTCTGCTGACTTGAGTTTGAGGCAACAGATAAAGGCAAAATACAACTTAGGTGGATATTTTTAGAATAAAATTTCAAAGAAGAATATCAATACATTCAAATCGGGTATCCATGTCACAGACAAACATTTGCGTGACAAGAACGTGCACACAAATGAACACACACACACACACATACCCCTTTACTATCGTTCGCACCTCTCATGCCTTGTATGATAAGAACATAACTGTGTATTGAAATCCATGTTCCCTGCATTAACTTTGTCCATATTTTGTGTATAAAGTATGAATAATACACGTATTTTGTCAATAAATCAATCTAAATCAAATCAGATAAAACAACGTGAATCCCGTAATAGAGGGAGAGGGACAGACAAGGGGTAAACTGACATTCTGCTGAGCAATGAGTCTCATAACTCTTATAAAGTCTTACCCAGCCCCATTTACCCGTGCATACATAATTATACTTTGTACTTCGGGGGATTTAAATCCACATGACCGGATTGTCTTTACATTTGATGTTGAAGACTCCAGTTACGGCAAATCCAACCTTAAAGGTAGGGAATCCCATTTGCATGCCTTAAATGAAGAGTTGTATAAATACAGTGATGTTGAAGAGATTATCATTTTAGAAACTCCCATAAAGTATTGAAAGTGGAAGGTAACATTTAGTACATTTTTATTGACTGTTAGATTTTTCGGGGCTCACCGTAAATTCCAGTACATTACTAGGCTACCTTTGCTGACCCATGCACTGCATGTGTGTCCATCATGTATATTTTGTGAAGAAAGTTCATCAAAACTTACAAACATTTCTATATACATTCTTGCCACACACTCTATATGATATTACATCAGCTCTAATACTTTTAGATTTGTGTTTATAGATAAAAAATACAGAAGACTGCAACAAAAAGGCTTAAGTGTGGCTGACACACAGAACTACTGAGTAGTTGAGTTTTGTGCATTATTCAAATTGTAGATAACTGTTGACTTCCAAATTTCTCGGCAGTGGCCGAAACAAGTCCCCTGAGGTTCATATTTAATGTTTTGCTGCATTTTGGGAGGTCTGTAAAAGGTATCTCATACCTTTAATAGAAACTTCAATAGAAACTGATTTTAGTTTCAATTGAAACTAAAAGCAAAAGAAAACATATTCAAGTTTTGAAAACCCAAGGTTATCCATAAAGTAATCAGACGCAATTGAACAACTATGCGTCTGATTGTGCGTTTGTTGTATTTCTTCTACTTCTTATTATTCTCCGTCTTCTTCCTGTGACTAACACATTTACGATTCCAGCTCACCTTCCACGGCGTGATTTTGTGGGCACCGTTAGCGCAGCCGATCGAGTATGTAGCTATACGTGTGCACGGCTTGTTTGCGCATGCGGTGCGTACATTTCCGTTATGCAGCGTAATCAGCTTCCTTGATTTACAGTTTTGTTCCATTTTTTTAAATATTTTTTTTAGCCATGTTTTGTTCTTTATCTAATGAAATGAAGTGAAGCATGTTCCTTTCGAGGAAAACAAAAGTTGGGAAGAGCGAAGATGTTTAGTTTTCATTGGCTGAGGACCATCGCTGTCGGGGAATATTTTGTGCACGCTATTCCGGGGATGATGCCAGTTCAGACCAAGAATTTTACGGAGCACCAGCAGCAGCGGGCGAGGGCGAGAATTACGTTGGAAGGAGTCGAAAGTTTGATGTCAAAGACAAAAGGTTTGTTTCCCTTTATTTCGTATTATTACTTTATCAACTTAGTCTATGCTAGTATTTAGAATAATACTTGATTATGTATACCAACCCTCTCGTTTTATTCTAATGATTTTGCTGTGCACGTATTTTCTAGATTAGAGTAAGATAAAGACATGACCATTATTTTACGAACAGAAAATCCCTACAATCCTATGTATCGCTATCATCACACGACAGAATTAGTAATTTGTCACCTTCTTCAACATTGACTGTATAGGTCCAGTTATTATAGGTCTACTGTAATATAAAATGAAATAAGCTGCGGAATACAAATTGGAATATCAACTACTATGCCTTCTCCTGGAGTCTGCATTCTGCAGACTTGTCTCAGTTTGTTTTCCCTTGTAATTCAAGGTAGTAACTCTTCATAACGCTAATGCCCGAATTACCTGCTTCAGGCGAATTATCTGTGGAGTATATTTAGTCAAATATCAACGTGTTAAGTGATCAGCGTTTTACAAGGTTTGATTTTAGTGTACCACCGTTTTTGTTTCTTCTATTGTTATATTTACCTTTTTGTCAACCTTGCAACGTGGACATTGTTATTCCTGGTTATTCAACGTAACTGTATACGCATTGTATTAAAGCAACAACTTTATGATTATTGAATTATGTATTTCGTCCAAGATAGTAAAACAATTATTTGTGTAATGAATGTTTTGTATTTTGATTGAGTAAATGACGCATTGTATAAAACAAGGACAAACAAACAAACACCCAAAACAACATGGGGGGGGGGGAGTTCACTCACCGTTATACAATGCAGTCAACAACCATGGTATTAATTAAAAGACATTAAACATTGTTCGTTTCAGTGATGAAAAAGAAAGAAAGAAAGAAAGACAGAAAGAAAGAAAGAAAGAAAGAAAGAAAGAAAAGAAAGAAAGAAATGGCAATTGCCAACCTGATCGGATTCCAGTCGAGCATCGCCAAACGTTTTTCCGAGCAGCCACTCATGCTTACCCCTCTCGTCGGCCTCACGTCTCCCGGTCTGCTGGGGGATCACGCTAGTGCTAATAAGGCAAGGCTGCGGCAATAAAGCCTATTTCTGCAGCTTGCAAACTTTCTTCCTCGTTCCCTAAATCTTTTTAATGTCCGTCATCAATGTCGCTGTCACTACGACTGTCGTCAAAATCATTCTCGTCTTCGTCTTCGGGGACTTCAAAACGTATGTCGCGGAAATGTTTGTTCGTTTTGCATCAATTACAATATTAGCTTTAAAAACTTAATTTACTGTGACTTATCAATTTGCGCCATCTCACACTCGTGCAACTACATACCTCGACGCGCGCTGACTTGATGCCCACATAATGAAGTCATGCATATTATAGTTAAATTTCAGACGAATTGTCAAGGCCGTGAAAGGGGAAAACATGCGTGTTCTGCAACAATTTTGATAATGGATTTTCTTGCAAAAGGGTCCAGATCAACTTCAAAGTTGTTTGATTTCCCTCCATTGTTATTCTATTTCCATTCAAGAAGTTCTTCTATTATGTTTAGGGGCTATCGCGATAGGTAGGAAGAGTGACAAATACAACAAGTCTGCAGATGACTTGAATTTGATAACAATGGAGTTTATTTTTTGGATTTATGCATTATTTCATATCAATTTTAAACAGACCTCATGGAACTTTTAAGAGTTTGTCTACAGCCAGTTTGCTATCAACTGATGAATGGGAAAATGGATTTAGACCATTTCGCAATCAAGCCCTTTAAATATATATATATATATATATATATATATATAATATATAATATATATATATTATATACATATATATTATGTGACCCTGCACCACAAAACTAACAAAAAGTCGCCAGACATGGATTTTCAGTTAAGTTCAGATACTGAAAGAGCAGTCTCTAAGCTTTAAAATGATGTATAACTCAATTCAAATGGACTCCCCTAACTTACCTAAATACTGGAAAGAAAGCACACACTCTGGAAAAGTGTGAACTGAGAAAAGAGGCTCTGAAGTACACAGTCCCTTCAAGCGCTTAATCTTTGCCAAGCCGTGCTGGCTGCGCCAAGAAAGGGACAAAACACAGGAGCAATAACAAAGATGGGATTATCAGATTAAGCTCAAATTAAGCATGTTCTATTAACATTCTGTTCATGATTAACGCTAACTTTCAAAGCAGTAGCGTCATCCTTTCAAAAGTTTTTAGACTTGAACGTGAAGAGTGTGCAAAGGATTTCAAGGCATGAACAGTAGCCTCTAAGTCATACCTGATCATTCTACTCTTCCCCCCAAAAAAGGGTTGTAGAAAAACTGCTAAACACACACTTTCCTATTTATCTTAACATATCAAACTGTAGAATAGTGTAGAAGAATGATAGCTCTTTCAGAAAACGATACCTCCAGATTGACTTGAATGAACCATTTCACCTTTTTTTGAGTCCTCATGTAAAATCAAGGGTTGCGACTTGTTGTTTGCTTTGTGGTTCACGGTCACATATATATGAAGAGTTTGTTCGCAAAAACCGATAAGTCAATATTTGCCAAACGGAGATAATTGTGATTAAAGGTCAAGAAAAATAAAGAGAATAATAAGAAAATTTTTGCTCCTTTTGACCATAACTTAAAAAAAAAAATGTGACCCGCGACAACGGTTTCAGGCAAAAGTAGCAAAAGCACATTCCCTCCTAGGCGGGGTACAAACATTTTGACCATTATTTTTGTCGATTTGGGGTTTTTGCAGAATTTGAATCTTTGATATGTTTTCTACATATACACTAAATTTCACAGCATAACGCCAAGTTTTTCCTACCGAAAATGGAATTTTAAACACTCTATGTTGGAGCGCACTCGTCAGTTTCGATCTTCTTTCGAACGCCGCGCCACTATGCCCAGTGTTGCTACGGCGCGGCATCTCGCGTGCGATTGGATAGTGCGTCGCACACATTTACATGGTTCGGCTTTCAGAGATACGCCTTGCAGCGTGTCGGAAATGTTTTGTCCACGGTAATTACGCATGCATGCTCCATTGTTGTTGCTACAATAGACACCAGCAACACTAGGCAGCACTAACTTAATGTGAAAATGGATACGATAGGGAACATGATTTAAGCGTACCAGAGAGGCAAATTGCCACACAAATCGTGCAACGTACGATCGGAAACTGACTTGTTGATATTGTGCGTGTAGTAAATATGACAGCTGGTTGACTCCAAAAGACAGCAGAAGAGAGAAAAGGAGTGGTCATAAATTACCAGTATTCAAATAATACACTGTCGTAAACGTCAAAATTGCACCAAACTAAGTAAAGTCGTGTTTGTTCGTTTGCTTGCTTGCTTGTTTACCGCACAACGCAACACATGTACAGCTTAAAAAAAAAAAAAAAAGAAACTACAGAAAGCATGACCCTTTTCATCCTTCTACCTTCGGAAAGGGTCCCCATGATGAAATTTACAAGACAAATCAAGCACTATAAAAACGTGATTTGTAAAGATGTGGAAAAGAATGTGCTACCCGCTCCCGTAACGTATACACACAGGCATAGCGTGTGGATGCCATTGAGTAACGTGCACCATGCACACGTAACCAGCAGCTTGTAGTTATCGTGTCGTATTTATACAGGGGCGTCACCAGCTTTTTTTCAAGGGGGTTGCGTTTTGACACTAAATGTTTACGAGATATTTTGGACAGACATTTGGAATATAGGAAGCTCTCAATCCCTAGACTTTTACTGTTTTTTTTTTTTTTTTTTTTTTTAGGGAAACCAAGCGGGGAAAGGGCACCGGCGCGCCGGTAGCTAGGATTTCATCTTGGGGGGGGGGGGGGGGTAGTATGCGAAGGAGCGAGCAAGGGCGGGGGGAGGGTTGCCGGAGAGGGTTGTACCCCTTATAAATGGATTATGGAATGACGGTGTGAAACGATCCAGGAAATGGCATCACGACTACATGCGAGCGAGCGGAGCGAGCGAGCTTGAAAATTTTGACATTTTACAGTCCCAAAACTGCCGTTTGTAGCCATATTTTTTGCTTTGTAAATTAAGGGGGGCGCACCGGGTGCAACTGCTGACAATTACTGGCAGCAACATCAGGTGAATGGCAAAATAATTAAATGCGAGCGAGCAAAGAGAGCGAGCTTGGAAATTTTGACATTTTTTTTTTTTTTTTTACAGTCCAAAAACTGCCATTTGGAGCCATATTTTTTCGCTTTGGAAATAAAGGAGGGGTGGGGGCGCAACGGGCGCAACTGCCGGTAATTACTGCCAGCAACATCAGGAGAATTGCATGACATTTAAATGCGAGCGAACGAGCGAGCGAGCGAGCTTGAAAATGTTGACATTTTACAGTCCAAAAACTGCCGTTTGTAGCCATATTTTCTTTTTCTTTTTTTTTTTTTTTTTTTTGCTTTTGGAAATTAAGGGGGGTGGGGGTCGCACCGGGCGCAACTGCTGGCAATTACTGGCAGCAACATCAGGGGAATGGCATAACAAATAAATGCAAGCGAGCGAAGAGAGCGAGCTTGGAAATTTTGACATTTTACAGTCCAAAAAATGCCATTTGGAGCCATATTTTTTCACTTTAGAGATAAAGGAGGGGGTGGGGGCGCAACGTGCGCAACTGCCGGTAATTAGTGGCAGCAGCATGGGGAGAATTGCATAACAATTAAATGCGAGCGAGTGAGCGAGCGAGCTTGAAAATTTTGACATTTTACAGTCCCAAAACAGCCTTTTGTAGCCGTATTTTTTTTTTTTTTTTGATTTTGGAACTTAAGGGGGGGGGGGGCGCACCGGGCTCATATTACTGCTGACAATTGCTGGCAGCAACATCAGGTGAATGGCATAACAATTAAATGCGAGCGAGCGAAGAGAGCGAGCTTGAAAATGTTGACATTCAGACCACAGTCCCAAAACTGCCATTTGGAGCCATATTTTTTCGCTTTGGAAATAAAGGAGGTGGGGGGGGGGGGGGGGCGCACAGGGCGCAACTGCCGGCAATTACTGGCAGCAACATCAGGAGAATTGCGTATAACAATAAAATGCGAGCGAGCGAGCGAGCGAGCTTGAAAATTTTGACATTTTACAGTAAAAAAAAAAAACAACAACAACAAAAACAACAAACAAACTGCCGTTTGTAGCTATATTTCTTCGCTTTAGAATTTAAGGGGGCGCATCGGGCGCAACTGCTGGCAAATACTGGCAGCAATATCAGGAGAGGATTACATTCGAGCGAGCGGAACGAGCGAGCTTGAAAATATTACATTTTACAGTCCAAAAACTGCCGTTCTTTTCTTAGCCATATTTTTTTGCTTTGGAAATTAAGGGGGAGGGGCACCGGGCGGAACTGCTGGCAATTACTGGCAGCAACATCAGGTGAATTGCATAACGATTAAATGCGAGAGAGCGAAGAGAGCGAGCTTGAAATTTTTACATTTTACAGTCCCAAACCTGCCGTTCTTAGCCATATTTTTTCGCTTTGGATGTTAAGGGGGGGGGGGGCGCACCGGGCGCACCTGCAGGCAATTACTGGCAGCAACATCAGAAGAATGGCATAAAGATTAAATGCGAACGAACGGAGCGAGCGATCTTGAAAATTTTGACATTTTACAGTCTCCAAATTGCCGTTTGTAGCTATATTTTTTTGCTTTGGAAATTAAGGGGGGGGGGCGCACCAGGCGCAACTGCCGGCAATTACTGGCAGCAACTTCAGGAAAATGGCATTACGACTATAATGCGAGCGAGAAGAACGAGCGAGCTTGAAAATTTTAACATTTTACTGTCCAAAAACTGCCGTTTGAAGCTACACTGTATATTATTTTTTTTTTTTCGCATTGGAAATTAAAGGGGGGGGGGGGGACGCCCGGTGCGCCCGGTGCGCCCCTCTCCCTGGATCCGCCACTGGTAGTCAAGGGTGTGGGTTTATATTCATGACTGGAGGAGGTATGACCAGCGAGGTGGCGTCGAAGTGACCAAACGGGGAAAGGATGTCCAAAATCTGCACTTTAGAGCATCCCCTAAACTTTGTGCGTGTTTGTTTGTGTGTGTGTCTTATATGTACAAGGAAAATTAGCCCAGGTCAAGTCTTTTTATTGGCAATGCAAGACATTTTTACATAGTATGTAAAGCAACACTGCAAAATCAATGATCTAGCTTTGATTATAACGAAGAGTAAGGTACAAAGGTATACATTCTACATCACATTGCGCAACATTGTAGCGACTCTTCGTTCGGATGTACTGAGTACACTGCACACATCCTGCTTACATGCAGAATGCCAACCAGAAATCACGCTGAATCACAATCTTTTGTCGGGTCCGTGCTTTTGAACAATGTTTCGCACTATATACCTATCTAATTATGGTCAAAAGAAATCATAGAAAAATATCTTATTTGTTGATGACCCTTTCATTCAAAAGCAGTTTACTAACACTTGAATTACTATTTCGGTAAGTCTTTTTTTTGCCAGCGGATTGGAAGGGGGCGCACCCCCCCCCCTCCGTAGTTACGCCACTGCTTTTGGGTGAACTAATTGGACAGATTTCTTGAATTCTAACAAAAAAGCAAGAAAATCTTTTCATCGCGGGAATTATGATTATGTGGGATGGGGCAAACGTGTATAAGTGCTCCGTATCGTACGGATGTACAGTACGGTCGATAAATAGTAAACACTGTAGAATACTAATAAATATGTGCAAAATCAGTGCTGCCAGAACCAGGGGTGCGAATTATTATTATTTTGTGTGTGTGTGTATGTGTGTGTGTGTATGTGTGTGTGTGTGTGTGTGTGTGTCCCTGGTGCAAAATATAAACACAAATTAGAAAAGAGAAATTATTTAGCGTCCGGCGTTGAGGTCGCTCGCAGACTGATTTTTTTTTTTTGTTTTTTTTTTTGTTTTTTAAGGATCTGAAGGGGGGTGCGTTCGCACCCAACGCACCCCCCTGGTGACGCCCATGTTATATGTAGTGACCAATATATCATTTAAAAAGTATTATTTTGTACTTTATGACAGAGATCTTCAAAATCTTCAAAAATGGACTTATCGGCTTTTACGAACAAACTCTTCATATATATATATATATATATATATATATATATATATATATATATATATATATATATATATGTGTGTGTGCATTTCTTTGTGGTTCTAAGCTGAAATACTTAATGATCGAAAATTGGTCTTGTAAATAGCTGGTAGAAAGGGTGTCTCATTGTCAGATAACGCATTGGTAAAAAAAAAAACAACAATTGAAATCATAGATATCAAGAAAACGACTTGGGAGTTGTCTCATATATCTGCTCACTAACCATGTTAGGCCTAATGCCTCCCGTCTCTATCTCTCACTCTCCCTCGACACAACTGCACTCTTCTCCCCTTGGTCAACCTCCTACTGAGAAAAAGGGCTTGGAAAGGGACGCGCTTGGCTTCCGTTCAGATCTGTAAATGAACATCCCACTATATTTCCCTTCCTATATCTCCCTCCCCCCCCCCCCTTGGTCACGCTTTTGATGGACGAGGGCGACGTTTCATTTAACATACCAACATTGATATCATAGCAAGTCCATGCTGGAATGTCAGTTTCTAATGATGGAATGTTAACTTGCCAACATAGCAAAATTGCGTTTCATTAAACTCTAGAACTAGGACATCAACATGATATCGTAGAAAAAGTGACGTCCAGTGCGACTGATCATGGACGAGCTTGATTTCTTTCTTCTTTATATTTTTCTGTAAAGAGATGATCAGTGGCGCAAGGAATAGGCATGCGCACAGTCATCGCAGGCTAGGACACTGTGTAGTATGATTGTTATCTATGTCATCTGCTTTCAATGCACTGTAGCCTACATGAACTAGACTAGAACTTTTTTTTTGCATTGTACATTGGTTTTGATTTTTCGACAGGTAGTAATTTGACACAGTTCGCATGCATGCGCGGTATGCCGCGACATTGCAAATTCAAGTTTGCATTTCCGGGAAAGAATACTATGACATGCCAGCAGCGGGCTTTGGTCAAGCAAATTAAGAGGTATCCCTTACAGCAAGTTGTAAGATTATCAGGAATTTCAGAGTATGACGCTGAGCTGAGGTGCGATTGACAGGTTGGTCTCGTACATTACGTGTTTCTAATTGCCCTGACCTAGGTGGAAAACCGCCACTGACCGAGTTTGGATGAATACGAGACATGGAGAAAACTTATGGTTTCAAGAATATATGTGACCCTGCACCTCAAAACAAACAAAAAGTCGCCAGACATGAATTTTTAGTTTTATATGACCATATTCTAAAAGAGAAGACTTTAAGCTTTTAAATGATGTATAACTCAAATCAAGTGGACAAGGTTTTTCAGAAATGAAAAAGGGATTCTAAAGACACACCTAATCACACTATTCTACCAAAAATGTTCGAGATAAACTGCTAAAAAAACACACTTTCCTGCCCGTTTTATGATACTAAATTTTAGCATAATGTAAATGAAGACCCGCTCTTTCAGAAAATATGAAAAAGTCAAGTTCGGCTAGGTTGACCTATTTCACTTATTTTCAGGCCTCACGCAAAATCAGTGTGAGCGACTTTATGTTCGTTTGGAGGACTATGTGCACTGTCACATATAAGGATAGCTTCGGAACGGGGTGGATTGGCGGGCTACCTGGGAGAAGTGGGTCATAGTTTGGGGTAAAGTGAAACAAAAATTTGATAGGTTAGACAATTATTTATTCCATCATATACAATGTGTGTGTGTGTGTGGGGGGGGGGGTGAGCGCTTGTGTGTGTGAATATCAACACATTAAGAGTTTCACCGCAGAAAGCGATTTTATCTCTATTCCGTCCATCACATAAGTTACAGCGCCTGAAATGAAAAAGGCAATCTTTAATATTATTTCTCATAACAATGAATTAAGGCAAAAGGGGAAGAGTGATGTCCCAGTTTGTTGCAAAGTTGATATCATGTGCTTCTACTCTGATGTCAAATGCCTATTAGGGCATAAGACTTGAAAGTTGGTTAGTTCACTCCTTTTGAGATACGGGAGGTTACCCACCTCCCCTGCGTTCCAGTTCACGTCACTCTTTCCTAGCATCAACAGGAGTAGAACTAGCCCCATCATTTCTCAGACTTGCAGTTGAAAGGCTACACTGTTGTAAAGAAAAGCACCACTTACATACAATCTAAATGCTTGTAGCTACTCTACATTTAGACCTAAGAATATATGTATATACATTGTAACGACCAAAATCACACTGAGAATGATCGCGAAAAAACACCCCACAAAAACAACTAAAAAAAAAAAAAACAACAACAACAACAAACAAACAAAACAGCACATTGGCGTTTAGGCGGTTTGATTAACGGTAATATTGCCGGTATATAGTGACCTATAGAAACATTTTGATATCGGTAATGCAATTTCTTACATATAGTACAGTCAAATGTGAAATCACAATGTCCTTGTAAATCCCTTGAAATGTCCACAAATGATGTTCGATGCACAGATGAATGATCCTTGATGCACGAGTAAATGATACCTCCGACGTAAATCCAGAGGCGTAGGTTGCATTAATCAAGGGTATAGATTCAGGGTATAAATCCACAGCGACACAGAATGTAGAATCAAGACGACTGCCTCCAGTCCGGCATCCAACAAATAATATCCAGCTAGGAAGTGTGCATGGCACAACATTATCCATTGACATAAAAATATTGGGCTACAAGGACAGTGTATAAATTGCATCACTAAGCCTATAGGCACTTCCTAGATCATTTTAGACTGGGTGAGCTACAACGTATTTCCTTTCACATACATGTATTGTGGTTATACCAAAAAGAAAGTTCTCCACTAATCTGGTTAACTTGTATACATATAATGAAAGCAGACATGGATACAGTACACCATACATGTACACATCTACACTCTAAAAAAAATCCGAGTCAAAACTGACCCGGTACCTGGTCCGTTAGGGTCACACTCCGTTCTGGGTCAAAAATGACGTGGAATTTGGTCATGAAGACCCGGAATGGGGTTGCCCTGGCCCTGACCGAATCATGACTCTGAATGACCCCATTCAGAGAATACCATAGACGGTGTGTAGATCAATGACGTGAATCCGTGCTGAGGAGTGGGGGTTGATCGGCGATATAGTCACCATCACAGACAATACACGATGACAAGTCCATAACAGGACCGGCGCAGCCTTGGAGTGTGAGGGGAAGGGCTGCCCCCTCCCCCACACACTTTACAGGGATAGAATGTTTGCATCCTCCTGTTTTTTTTTTAATGTGTGTGTATGTGTGTTTGTTTGTTTTTTGCATGAATATATAAGGTGGGAGGGAAGTGGCAGCAAAAAAAAAAAAAAAAAAGACTTTTCTGTTGTTTGATTTTTTTTTTCTTTTTGCTTGACAGATGATTTTGACACCCCTCCACATTCAAAAACGTAGCGTCGCCCTGTATTATACGCAAATGAAATTGATGAAATGAAAATGATATGGATATCCATTTCTTTGTATGTAATAATAAAGTAGACATTTCCTCATAGGTATCGTAGGCCTATAATTTCGTGATGTAAGTCTATAAAAGTAATTATCTCCAGTGACATCATTCGGTTTTAATACGGGGGGGGGGGGGGGTGGGCAAAACAAGCTTACTAGACCCGTGGTTGTCACGGAAAGGGGGAGCGTATCGAAGGGGGTAGCCCCTTCCACCAAACGGAGCCTTTGTTTAAAAGTATATATACATTGTTTTTTTTTTTGTTGTTGTTTTTTTTTTTTGATTGACATAGAAAGAACTGATGTGCATTTTTATGGAATATTGGGAAGATATTCAATCCCCATCGTGTGCAGAGTCTAAATCGATGGTTGGGAACTGAGCGGGAAAAAAAATATTAGAATTGAAGTAATAGATGTGATGCACGCTAAAATCGAACATTTTGACATCTGTCACTCTAGATATGTACTATCGTCTACAGAAAAATGACCGAACTGGGAAAGGGTTGGGAGGGGGTATCCCCCTCCAATGCGAGAGAGATTTTGCATTTTCAGAATTGAAATTCAGCAATCTGTCATGATACCCACTTTTGATAAATATTTGGATAATTTTCTATCAAAAAAGCAAGAAAAATTTCTTCATTAAGGGAAATATTGGGGGGCAAAATGGCATGATTGTCCCCTCCCCCCCCCCCCCCACGTTCTTCAGGATCGACGTTTCTGCATGCGGGGCTCTTGCATTTGTTTGTTTGTTTGTTTGTTTGTTTTTTGAAACCAGGCGGGGAAAAGGGTTAAGTGAAAAAAAAAATATCCCCTCCCACCCAACGGAACTTTTGTTTTATTGTGTTTGTTTGTTTGTTTTTTAACCGAAAGGGACAAACCTGGAGAAATACAGATGGAAAACGTCAATAAATGTTGTACAGTCGAATCAGAAGAAATCATGCACAAAGTGCGTGAATTTAAAGCTACGTATTGCTCAAAGATTGTAGCTAAAATATAACATATCGAAAGAAAATACCACTGTGGTGTTGATATTGCTTATACATGTTGATAATATAACAAATAATTAATCTGGTAATTTACATGAGAAAATCATACACAGTATTGCAATCAATTGACGAAGCACAGTATTGCATAAAGATTGTACCAACATGAAACTAGTATGTAACATATTATGTGAAATGCATGCAATGAAGTACTACTGTGAGACTAAGAATGTCTAGACCCGTTGGTAATGGGACAAATCGATTCCAAAAATATAGAATGAGAGAAATGAACATATAAGCTCAATTAATGATAGCACAATAAACCAGTATAATCATATTGACAGGAAATGATACAATTCGAATTACATTGAATGACAAATAATAATAGACAAGACATTTTACATTTTTGATAGACACTTTACATTTGGAATATACCCGGTAGGCCTATTGCAACCAAATGAAAAAGAAAAAGAAAAACAAAGCAAAGTTATGTACGGAACCAATGGGAGTGCACGTATTCATCACTGAAGAAGGGGCATCTCAAATCCTTAATGTCTTCTTAAAAGAATATAGATTTGGAAACTTCAATGGACTTTCGAGATTATTCCAATATAACGACGTGGTATTTTATCGATTGATTTTGAGCAAAGGATGTTCTCATAGCATAGTAATGATTATGTTGTCGATGTGACGTGTTCTGTGACAAATTTTGACTCTCATACTGAGCAGCGTCAGAATTTATTTCGCCCTAGCGGCATTGCGACGTTGATCATGCAGCGGCAACTATTTATGAAATGCACTGTAGTGTCAAGTTTAAAATTTTACGCTACAGGGTGGTAGTTGACGCTGAAAAAAAAAAAAAAAAAAAAGACTTCACGCTGTCGCGCTACCTTTATGAAACCTGGACCAGGTGTTAACATTTTTCGTCATCGCTCTACATAATAATGGTGGGCATTATGATAATGTCATCAATGTAGTCATTATTTACCATCCGTAGAGCTAGGAGCATTGATTTACTTCTGTTTTTGCGATGGATATCCATTATTCATATTATCTATAAATCCGTACCGGCTTTATAAACCTCTTTGAAAGGTCTGTTTACTGTCAATAAATTGTTGGGAAATTATATGTGCATAATGCTGTGCCACAAGATCCATGCTCTTAGCCCACGCAACTTACGGGGTGCACTCTAATAATAATAAGAAGAAGACCAAAAAAAAATAATAAGTAGGAAAACAAACAAGTAACAAAAAAAGAATAAATCTAAAAGTTTTGTCATATTGTGATACCTGTTTACCTTTAAAGTACGACAACACTTTTGAACAAGCTTTTTTTGTGTGTGTGTGTTTTCCCTATCTTATCAGTGATGTTTCTTACCTCACTTCTTCTTGAAATTGATGTAACTTGAATGCAAATTAAGCATTTATTGAAGTTGTACGTATAGAACAAGAAGTCCGGTAATATAAATCGCAATACGGTTATTTGAAATTATAATAATGGGGGATTGTGTCTTTATTCCACGAATATTTGCCAATAACTAAGAAGGAGACTGTTTGACCTTTAAAACGTTTTCACATTGCAGGCTCTGTTGTGGAAGGATACAGTCACACATCATTCGTTGAATCGTTCGACACTCAATTCGTTAAAGCGGAGGAGGGAGAAACACTTTTGCTTCCGTGCTTGAACAAAACAAACGTAGATGTCGTCTACTGGCAAACATGGGCTGGATTTGCTGAGCTGGCACTACTCGACCTATCAACCACCCCACCAGCCCGTTATGGCCAAGGACTGGATGTCGGCTTGTTCAATATCACAGACGACTTTTCCTTGATCATTCATGACGTCAAATGGGAGGATGAGAATTTATATTTCTGTTTCATGTGGGACTATGAACGCGACATTCAATATCAGAACTCGACGGTGGTTCTTGTCAACAGAAAAGGTATCTTTTGTTCGATTTTTTTTTTCTTGTAGGGGGCTAATTCATTTTGCAGCAAGAAGAATGTTAGGATTTTGAGATACAAAATGTTTGATGTAACGTATGTGAGCGCACATCACAAAACCAACAGAACAAAACACACTGATTTTGTTTGAAGCCTGAAAAATGTTCGAAACGGATAAACCCAGACAAAGTTAAGTTTGGAAGCATATAACTAACAGAAAATCGCGTTTTTAGCAGTTTTTAATAAACGTTTTTTTTTTATTTTTTACTTCTTTAAGAATAGTGTGTCTTGATGTGTCTTAATGTCAATTTCACTTCCTCAAGTAAACAATCTTAAATATCTACTCAAATATCTTTAGAGAAGATGGTGCTACTCCTTTAAAATTTGACATTGATCATGCATAGACTAGGATAATAAGGTGAGCGTAATTTCAGGTTAATGAGATAATCCCTTCCTTGTTGTTGTTTTGGTGATGTACTCACCTTTTGTTTGTTTGTTTATTTGTTTTTTTTTTTGACCCATTCATTGCACAGCTAGCACGGCTTGGTAAAGATTAATGGCTACAATATACCTTGGACTTCAAATCCTCTATCTATTTAAATATCATTTTAAAGTTTAAGGACTACTCTTTAAGAATCTGCTCTGTTATAAATCCATGTATGGATAATTTCGTTTGGTCGGTGAAAGAAGGTCACATACTGAAAAAATAAATGAGTAAATCAATAATACAATTATATTTCTGACCCTCTACCGATGGACCCCCTCAAAAAACAAACAAACAAACAAACAAAACAAAACAAAAAACGGGACCCTCCGCAATAATAACTTTATAAATAATGAATCAATCCTAATACAATTTCTGGGTACGAAACTAAAACTCATTGACCACATCTTACAGAAAACCCCATTCGATTTGCTTCAGTGGTCAAAGAGAAACAAGACACTTTATAGCACATGTCAGTAATCTCTGCCCACCAAGTTCAGCCTATTGTGCTCACACACAAGCGCATCCAAGTGCTAGACTTGGAGCAACTCAACATTATTGGTCATTTGAGTTTGCTCAAGGTCACCTAGTGAGGGCAATGTTTAACAAAATATAAATGCATACATAAGGAAATCTAAATTTCTTCAAAATGCTTTTAAAGTAGTGCGCAATCGATTTCATTTTAGTCAAAAAAAAAAAAAAGTAGGTCAAACTTCATTGTATGCCATGGTTTCTCAAGGTCACTGCATGATGGGCGTTATTCATTAAAAATAAAATGCTATAATGCTAAACTAATTTCAGGGCCATTCACAACTATTATCAATACAAATTTTCCTAGCTTAACACATTACAGCCAATAAAATTCCGTTTCATCCAATGCTTATTGTGAAACATAAAAGAAACAAACAATTTTACATGAGACCCAGCATCACAAAACCAACAAACAATCGCCAGACATGGACTTTTTAGTTAACGGCAAACAAAAAATCCATGTCTGACAACTTTTTGTTGATTTTGTAATGCAGAGGCACAGATAGTTCGACGCTTTGCGTATTTTAGATATATGTATTGCACTGTCTTAGACTTCAAATTTCTCTCCCTCAAAGAAGACTACTTGATGACATGTTAATTTGCAAAATAACCGGCATCTGAATACTTACGTCAACGAAGGAAAATGTAATATTTGTTCAAGAATCTGGTAATCAAAAGAAAAAAAAAAATACAATCAACTTAACAACTACATGTAACGCTTCGTTATGTTGTCTTTGAGTGCATATAGAATCAAATGTTTGTAATTTTTGTGATAGAGAAGTAAACATTTCATTGTTACCCTATAAGACATTTGACCGCGAAACGGTAAATACATTCATGGAATAAAGAAACCTGCAGCTGGATATATTGGACCAGTCCTGTGACTCTTTGCCACCAAGTTGGTATGACAGATATCACGTGATATTATGTTTTTGTTTTTTTTTTCTGTTATATTCCTTCGCCAGGCCCTCCCATGATAACAGCAGATATTTCGTCTACTCTGTCTACTGAACCTATTCCAGATACGGATTGTCCAACTGATAGTAAGTTTACAAAGAAAAAGTGGGATTATCATCCTTCCTCATTTATATGTCTATAAGGAGACATTTTTTTTAATTTTATTATTAGTATTATTTTTTTTTTTTACACACGGAAACCGGGGACTGGACAATATCTAGACGCATGCATGACAGTACGCATCTCGGAAGAGGAGAGACATTTTGTGCTTGGACATTTCCACCTCTTTATTTTTTTTTTTCTTCGGATTCGAATATAAATTGTCAAATAATTTGTTTGGTAAATGAAAAAAAAAAAAAAAAAAAAAAAAAAAAAACATTATGTGAGCATGCAAGTCGCTTTGTCGTAATATGAGGCTTCAATTCTTACTGCCGTTTAATTTGGTCATTGCTTGTGAGCGCTATCAATTTCCATGGTGTTTCCGGGCACTTCCCTGGACAGCTACTCTCCGGACAACTACCTTCCCATGGCAATTACCGTCCAGGGCAATTACCCCCTAGAACAACTACACCCCGGACAACTTCATTTCTACACCCCGGACAACTTACCCCCAGGGTAATCAGCCCTTCCCCCACCAAGGACTGTTACTCTTCCCCTTTGGTAACTCCCCCGAGTAACTACCCCCTGGAGAATCATCCCCCCCCCCCATTAATACCACCAGGATAACTACCCCCAGGAAAACTTTCCCCAGATAACTACCCCCGGAAACTTCTTTCCGGATAACTACCCCCCCCCCCCTTAACTACCATCAACACAACCCCCTCCTCCTTCCATTATTATATTTTCCCCCACCCCCCCGCCATAACCATATCCGGAATACTGACCACTGAATAACTACCCTCACAAGACAATTACTCTGCGGGGATATCCCCCCCCCCACAAAAAACACCGTTTTAATTCTTCTATAGGTTTATTTTAGCACCACACCAGAAGACAAAGTTTATGTATGTTTGAAGGCACCTTTTTTCTGCACTATTATAATTTACTCTTTTTGCGTGTTATTTATTACCGCTATAACACATAAGAAGATAAACAGAAAAGAAGACATGATTTTACTGCAATTCATAATCACTTATCAAAGTGAGGGGCATTCGATATAAAGCCATACTATCTGATAGGATCAGATAGAAACTAGTATTTAGGTAGATTAGGGCAGTCCATTTTAAATGAGTTATACATCATTTTAAAGCTTAGAGTATTGTCTTTCAGAATCTGTCCTTAACTAGAAATCCGTGTCTGGCGACCCTTTGTTGGTTTTGAGCTGCGTTGTCTAATTATGACCCTGCACATCAAAACAAACAAAAAGTCGCCAGACATGAATTTTTAGGTAAGACCATATTCTGAAAAAGCAGACTTTAAGCTTTGTAATGATGTATAACTCAAATCGAATGGACTCTCCTAACCTATCGAAATATTGGAAAGAAAGCACAAACTCAGGAAAAGTGTGAACTGAGAAAAGGGGCTCTGAAGTACAGTGTCTATTCAAGCGCTTAATCTTTACCAAACCGTGCTGGCTGTGCGATGAAATGGACAAAAACAGGGAGTAAACCACCAGAGTAACATCAATGAAGGGATTATCAAATTAAACTGGAATTAAGCATGCCTCATTAACACATTCTGTCCATAAGTAATGCCAACCTTCAAAGCACAAGCACTATCCTTGCAAAAGTTATTAGAGTTGAGATGAAGAGTGTGGACAAGGTTTTTCAGAAATGAAAAAGGGATTCTAAAGACACACCTAATCACACTATTCTACCAAAACTGTTCGAGATAAACTGCTAAAAAAAATACACTTTCCTGCCCGTTTTGTTCAGAAAATATGAAAAAGTCAAGTTCCGCTAGGTTGACCCTTTTCACTTATTTTCAGTCTTCACGCAAAAACAGTATTTGCGACTTTTTTGTTCGTTTTGAGGTGCACGGTCACTATTATATATATGTGACCGTGCACCTCAAAACGAACATAAAATCGCACACACTGATTTTGCGTGAGGACTGAAAATAAGTGAAATGATTCAACCTAGCCGAACTTGACTTTTTCATATTTTTTGAAAGAGCGGGTCTTCTTTTACATTATGCTAAAATTTGGTATCATAAAATGGGCAGGAAAGTGTGTTTTTTAACAGTTTATCTCGAACATTTTTGGTAGAATAGTGTGATTAGGTGTGTCTTTAAAATCTTTTTTTCATTTCTGAAAAACCTTGTCCACACTCTTCACTTTCAACTCTAATAACTTTTGAAAGGATAGTGCTACTGCTTTGAAAGTTGGCATTAATTATGGACAGAATGTGCTAATGAGGCATGCTTTATTTTAGTTTAATCTGATAATCCCTTCATTGTTGTTACTCTGATGGTTTCCTTCCTGTTTTTTTTTCCCCATTCATCGCACAGCCAGCACGGTTTGGTAAAGATTAAGCGCTTGAATAGACACTGTACTTCAGAGCCTCTTTTCTCAGTTCACACTTTTCCTGAGTTTGTGCTTTCTTTCCAATATTTAGATAGGTTATGAGAGCCCATTTAATTTGAGTTATACATCATTTTAAAGCTTAAAGTCTGCTCTTTCAGGATATGGTCTTGAGTAAAAATTAATCTCTGGCGACTTTTTGTTTGTTTTGAGGTGCAGGGTCACGTATATGTGACCGCGCACCTCAAAACGAACATAATGTCGCACACACTGATTTTGCGTGAGGACTGAAAATAAGTGAAATGGGTCAACCTAGCCGAACTTGACTTTTTCATATTTTCTGAAAGAGCGGGTCTTCTTTTACATTATGCTAAAATTTGGTATCATAAAACGGGCAGGAAAGTGTGTTTTTTAACAGTTTATCTCGAACATTTTTGGTAGAATAGTGTGATTAGGTGTGTCTTTAGAATCCCTTTTTCATTTCTGAAAAACCTTGTCCACACTCTTCACTTTCAACTCTAATAACTTTTGAAAGGATAGTGCTACTGCTTTGAAAGTTGGCATTAATTATGGACAGAATGTGTTAATGAGGCATGCTTAATTTATTTTAATCTGATATTCCATTCATTGTTGTTACTCTGGTGGTTTCCTTCCTGCTTTTTTTTTCCCATTCATCGCACAGCCAGCACGGTTTTGTAAAGATTAAGCGCTTGAATAGACACTGTACTTCAGAGCCTCTTTTCTCAGTTCACACTTTTCCTGAGTTTGTGCTTTCTTTCCAATATTTAGATAGGTTAGGAGAGTCCATTTGATTTGAGTTATGCATCATTTTAAAGCTTAAAGTCTGCTCTTTCAGAATATGGTCCGAACTAAAAATTCATGTCTGGCGACTTTTTGTTTGTTTTGAGGTGCAGTGTCACATATATATATATATATATATATATATGTTCGCTTTTTGTTTTTGTTTGTGACTGTGTGAGTGTAGTTGAGAGTTTTTTTTGTTTTTTTTTTCTCTCTCTCTCTTTCTCTCTTTGTGATAACAAACCTTCGGAATAACGCCATTTTCTGTTATTAACAAATCCTAGTCCAGTGTCTGATTAATTTACATCTAGCTACAATTATTGTGAATTTCAGAAAAGTAACAATTACTGGTTACAGTTTCGTATATCAAGGGTTCGTCATTCCAAAAGTTAATTAAAATCAGAGAATAACATACTTTATATCGAATGCTAGAAAGTTGAAAAGACCACAAACAAACAAACGTGTGACGTATTATCAACGTCCCATAAGAGTCACAGGGGTATATCACTTTAACGTTCGAAATTCCCTCCATCTGAATTTGAATTTAACACAAGCTGACCTTGTCTGACGATTTTTAGTCGTTTTCTGATGCAAGACACATTGTTAGAATAAAACAGTTCTGTTACTGCACTGTTTCATTTTTTTAATGTGACAAACTCCCAGCCTACGTCTTCACGCTAATGAAAAACTCATTTCCATTTATAGATGTGTCTAAAACGGTTTTCGGGATATCCGTCGCAGCATTGGTTCTCTCTTGGGTGCTGATACCATATTCAATACATTGGAAGGAGCGGCGACGCAATACAAAAGGTGAGTTTCTTGATAACAGGCATGTATTATCTATGTTATGGAAACACAATACCCTATCTTTTTTAGCATATTTTCATTGAGTCATCAAACGTTAGATATGATTAATCAAATTATATATTATATATATATATATATATAAATGACCGTGCATCACAAAACGAACAAAAAGTCGCACACATAGATTTTGTGTGAGGACTGAATATAGGTAAAATGGGTCAACTAGATCTTGACTTGTTCATATTTTCTGAAAGAGCAAATCTTCTACATTATGCTAAAATTTGGGATCATAAAACAGGTAGGAAAGTGTGTGTGTGTTTTTTTAGCAGTATATCTTGATTTTTTATTTTTTTTTGTAGAATTGTGTGATTAGGTGTGTTTTTAGCATCCCCTTTTCATTACTTAAACAACCTTGTACACACTCTTCACTTTAAACTCTAATAACTTTTGAAAGGATAATGCTACTGCTTTGAAAGTTGGCATTAATCAGGGCCGGCGCAGCCGTAGGGGCCGTGGGGGCTCGGGCCCCCAGACATTTTGTGCATCATACAAAGGAATACCTAAGGTGTCATCACTTTGGGCTACCAAACTTTTTTCAACCCGGAAGTACGTAAGTGGCCCTAAAATAGAAATAGAGATCTGAAGTATGGCGGCGGCAAGGTTAAGTGTTTTCTCTTAAGACCTTCCTTTTTATAAGACCCGGTAATGGGAGGAAAGAGAATGAGCTGAGGACCTTTCTTTCTTTTTTTTTTTTTTTTTTTTTTTTGCTTGTGAGCTGAAGAAACCCGGAAGTGGACGGGGAGAGTTGAGCTGATTTTTTTTTGTTTGTTTTTTGTTTGTTTGTTTTTTGTTTGTTTTTGTTTTTTTTTTTTTTGCTTGTTAGCTCATGAAACCCGGAAGTGGGCCCCCACACTTAAAAAAAAAAAAAAAAAAAAAAACAAACACACACACACACACACTGAGCCGGCCCTGTTAATTATGGACAGAACATGTTAACAAGGCATGCTCAATTTCAGTTTCATCTAATAATACCTTCATTGCCGTTACTCCCGCGGTTTGCATTATGCCTTTTGTCCCATTCATAGCACAGCCAGCACTGCTTTGTGAAGATTAAGCGCTTGAATAGACACTGTAGGCACCTACTTCAGAGGCTCTTTTCACACTCTTCCTGAGTGTGTGCTTTCTTTCCAATATTTAGATAGATTAGGAGAGTTCATTTAATTTGAGTTATACATCATTTTAAAGCTTAAATTCTGCATTTTTAGAATATGCTCTTAACTAAAATTTCATGTCTGGCGACTTTCTGTTTGTCTTGTGATGCAGGGTCATACATATATACAGTGCGTATAAAAAAAAAACGCAACAAGATTTGATTTTAAATTTGTGAAGATTGTGTTAACTTTACACCAAAGTGAGTAGCAACATCTTAAAACCACATATCTCCTCTTTCCAATAATATCTTATTTACTCATACACGGTCATGGATGGCTGAGTAATCATTCTTTTTGGACAATGGGTCAAATTGGACTTTGGACCAAATTTAGGTACTGCAAGAATCAATGCACCTTATTAGAAATTAACTAAACAAATGGAGTAATGAAATTAATTTTAATGACATTACTGATTGCAATTGATGAAATTGATGAAATTAATGATCGCAACTTACCACTGTTCCTTTCGGATACTAGTATCTCTTCTTAACAGTACATTCCATGCCCCTCAACATGGCCACTGTTCCTTTTTACACAGAGATTAGCTCTTTTCTCCATCTCACGCACAGCCCTGCGAATGATTGGGGCTTGGTGGCGTAGAGCTTCAAACTCATCAGTGATTCTTTGTCTCAACTGTCAGGTGGAGGGGTAATGAACACTTTGCTCTTGAGATAACCCTAAAGAAACAAGTCACAAGTCAGATCCGGAGATAGTGGTGGCCACTCCACATCATGATACAAGGCAAACAACCAATTTCCAAATACCTCAGCCAATCTGCTTCTTACTGCAACTAGTCGATGGGCTGGTGCGCCATCCTGTGCCCACCATAGGCATCTGAACACAACCCTTTGTTGCACAGGAACATTTTCCATTCTTAGGAATCACATCTGTGATGCACTCCGTCGGAATGAGTCAAAAGTCGCAAAAAATGAAATCGTAGTTATGCCTATATGTGAATTCTACAGACTCTAAGCTTTACACTGATATGTAATACAACGCATTTCGATATCCCCATAGATCATAAAAACGAATATTAACTACGTTTATGATGTCAGTCCATTTTCTAAATAACGGAGAAAATCGCTCTCAAAGTTCAGGCTACGTTCAAACTCACAACCTGTTTCTTTCACGGGACGAAACAATACAACAGTCCTGCTTGGCGACGGCGTTTACGCTCCATCGCACGCACTACCGTATAAGGCGATAGCTTGGGTATGTAAGATAATTAACCAATCGCAGGACAGGTCTGTCATTAACGATTCTGACCAATACGGCAGCCCGAATGTAAACTTCGGCGCGTTTGTGTCCGTGCCGCTGCCGCCGCATGAATGAGTCGGTACGCGTTGTGTGTCGGCTGCGTTGTGGTTTGCAGCAAGTTTTTAACTCACAAACAATAGGAAACAGTAAAAAGAAAAAAAAAAAGCATGCAATGCGTCTTACGAGAAGCGTCTTTTAGCGAAGGCATTGACCGCTTCCATTCTCCTTCTATGTTGTTGTCATTGGGAAACTAAAGTGGATGCGTTTAGCAAGTACCAATACCTAAATAGAGCCTGAGAACCTATTGTAGGCGGGCACGCAATGCGTCTTACGAGAAGCGTCTTTTAGCGAGGGCGTTCATCGCTTCCATTCTCCTCCGATGTTGTTGTCAATGGAAACTAAAGAGGATGCGTTTAGCATGCAAGTACCAATACCTAAATAGAACCTGAGAACCTACTGTAGGCGGGGGTTCCAAAGACAGCGTCGGTAGAAAAAGTCAGTGAAGTTAATTAACGATAGTCGTCTTTTGAGATTGTGTTCTTTGCGTGTACTAAAAACCCTCAAATTACGCACATGGTCGTGATGTTGGAGAGCATCAAAGACTGCTTTCGCGTCTGTTCTGCTGCAGCTGTATACAGCCGTAACATTCTGAATTCCCGCCATATTAGGCACATTTCCTTTATAGGCGTTGCGTGCAAAGTAATTATCGCTTATCACGCTTGCCAATGGTGCACATATTATACGTATCAGAAGCAAAGGTTGATGTAGGCTTGACAGCTTCACATTGGGTTTACAATGATTGTATAATAAATATACCTCTTATTCTCAGTCACTTTTGTAATACCATAGCATATTAAAAAAAAATTAACTTGTAGCTTAAGCTGATTTTTTTTTTTTTTTTTAACATCACATTCGCAGTTACAATCTTTCTGCATTTGAGAAGTGGAGTATAGATAGTAATACTGACAAATATTCGGAAATAATACTTAGGCCTTCCTCATTTCGTTTTGTATTCACAAACTTTATTAGAAAAAAATGATTGCTTGATTACTTTCGGGTAAAGGAACCACCGGAAAGGAACCGCATTTAATTTTGTTGTTAAGGAACCTAAACTAATAGCGAACCGTATTTCATTGTGTGATTAACGAACCTTCAAAATAATCAATTGTATTACCCCGCCCCCCCCCAAGGGAAAAAAAAAAGCATTTCAATGGCATGCGTTGTCAATTAGTGATAAAAGGCCCGTTTTTATTTCGTAGTGTGTCTCAGTACTCCTGTGCTTATCTTTAAGGATGTGCCTCTCTTAATGATTGCGATTGATGTTCAACTATTTCTTTCACGCAAGCTTGAACAGGAAGAAGCTAAAATTCAGGCAAGGAGACGAGTTTTCTTCCATGGGATACAATCATTAAGACACACATCTATTCCCGAAAGTTGTGTGATTGCTTATGTGCTAAAGAATTGTGTCCATTACATGAATCAGGCACTATACAAAACGGTGGAAATCTAGTGAAAGTCGAACTTTGGGTTTTTTTTTTTTTATTTCCATTTCACGAAGCGGGGATAGACTATTAGTTTGTCTATACTGGCAGGAGACATTACAGTTTTCCAGTACATGCTCCGCATTTAAACAGTCGCCATATTTTCGTGGTCAGAATCAAATAACGGACACATGATACATTATAAAAATGAAAATACAAAACAATGAACACGCCATAATTATGTACAAACATTATGAACTTCAATGATTTAAACTTACCTGTGATATTCTGCAAAAAAAAAAAAAAAAACAAGCACGCCGATTAAATGATTTAAGAGAATTAATAGAACACACAGCGATCATGCGTGGCAGATCAAATCAAGTCCAATTGGTGAGAAAGCTAAATGAAGTTAAAAAGTTGACTTCTTTTCGTTTCTCTTTCAATTCATGAAAACAGAATAACATTGTATATCTTTTAAAGAGGATTGTCTCTGTTGCGAACGATCGCCATATATAGCGCTGTTAGTCTTCTGCGCAAATCCGAATCCCTAAATACTTTAATTTTTGCTTGATAATGTAATAACCCTGCTTATAACTTTATAAAGGACTCGCGAATTAAAATTTTCAAACCGTAATACTAAAACATTATACGTGACTGTGCACCTCAAAACGAACATAGAGTCGCACACACTGATTTTGCGTGAGGACTGAAAATAAGTGAAATGGGTCAACCTAGCCGAACTTGACTTTTTCATATTTTCTGAAATAGCGGGTCTTCTTTTAAATTATGCTAAAATTTGGTATCATAAAACGGGCAGAAAAGTGTGTTTTTTGGCAGTTTATCTCTAACATTTTTGGTAGAATAGTGTGATTAGGTGTGTCTTTAGAATCCCGTTTTCATTTCTGAAAAACCTTGTCCACACTCTTCACTTTCAACTCTAATAACTTTTGAAAGGATAGTGCTACTGCTTTGAAAGTTGGGATTAATTATGGACAGAATGTGTTAATGAGGCATGCTTAATTTCAGTTTAATTTGCTAATTCCTTCATTGTTGTTACTCTGGTGCGTTACTCCCTGTTTTTTGTCCCATTCATCGCACAGCCAGCACGGTTTGGTAAAGATTCAGCGCTTGAGTAGACACTGTACTTCAGAGCCTCTTTTCTCAGTTTACACTTTTCCTGAGTTTGTAGTATCTTTCCAATTTAAGATAGGTTAAGAGGGTCCATTTGATTTGAGTTATACATTATACAAGAATTGGAAAATGGGATATCGTATAAAGTTACGCTTGTTATTGTATCTATACCTTCCTTTCACCATCAATTTTCCTTTTTTTATTTCCTCTCTCTCTCTCTCTCTCTCTCTTTCTATCAGCAGAATTTACACCTTTGACAATGCAAGCTAGGGAAGAAGGAAGAGGAGGAGGAGGAGAAGAAGAAGAAAAAGAAGAAGCTGATGAGCCCTGAATTCCATTAACCTTTTTTCAGCCTTCAGCATCAACCCCATTCTTTGGGCCGCTTTTTCCAAATAAGCAGGCTTCTAGTTGGAAGCGTAAACATTTTTTTTTTTTTTTTCAGGATTTGAAATTTGGCATCCCTAAGGAATTCTATAAATCGGTGGTGATCCACTTCGTGCTAAACAAGCTCTTCATATACTTTGTTCTGGTTATACGATTCACGACTTACTGTAGTATGAAATGAAATGTATGAACCCCTCGTTGGTTTGTGGTCTTGTTTCTTGCTCATCTTCAAATGATGTACTGAATATATCACCAACTTTAACAAAAACATATCTTTTTTTAATACTGCATTTATTGTTATTCAAAAAAAATAGTAATACCCTCATTATTTTGCTCTTGTTTGCACTCATTACCAAACATGTAAGAAAAAGAAATAAAGAAATAGCATTAAGATAATAATTTGCAAGATTACAAAAAAAAAAGGTCTCTAAAAATACAATTTATTTACCTCAACCATTTTTCGTAGTTCAAATACAAATATTATCTCAGTCTAATATTTGTGGTCAACACCTTTATTATTTCGTTATACCACCAATTTATGCTATCCATCCTGAAAGCAAGATTGATGATTGCATCAATTTCGAAAACTTGAAGAGTTTGTTCGCAAAAACTGATAAGTCCATTTGGTTTAATTAAAGAGCTCATTTGCAAAAGGTACTACATCCATTTCCGATCAAAATCCACTTTCTTGTCTTGATGTACTCATTTTTAGGACTTCTTTATACCCATACTAACGAAAAGCTAAATTTCCAACCAGAAAGTCTTTGAAAACATTGCATTTAAAAATCATTCCGGTTTCAAAGGGTACTACACCCTCTCCAGTGACATCATCGGGGAATTGATCAGAGGGCAGCATGACTAGATCCTCTATGGTTGTCTACTGTTAAAATCACCCCGCAAATCTGACACATAACTTGAAAAAACTCATCACGTTTTGATCAGGCACTTGAGGAAAATGAAGGAGAATTTATTGACAGAACAAATCATACTAAAAAGAATCGAGAATTAAAAGCACTAGACAAGAGCAAAGGAGAAACGGCGGAGAGACGGGAGAAATCACTCAACTTTCGTGTAATCCCATGTACTGTATTTACTGTTAATTACCTGTACCGTGCGTTACTGCTAATACGGGTGTTGAGTTTGAGCCATACATTGTCCCCAAAATTAAGTACAAACACCATTGTAGGTATGGGCTAAGTGACTATGCCTTATGTAAATGGCTTAACAGCTAATAAGTGTGTGACAACTAGTTTGAAAACAAAATTGCTTTGTTAAATGTATACAATGGCATGAAATTCTGAAATCTTTACCAACAGTGATTTACCTATGGGTATGCTGTGCTATTCTACACGTGCATAATGTAAAGTACCAGGGCTAGAAAATACGTAGTGGCATAAAACTTAGAACACTAGATTCAAATTCATTCTAGTAAGTGACACCTTTTACTTATACAATGTCACACAGGTAATATCAAGTGTGTGTTTAGTATAGGTGGTCATATTACTCATAGACAGTCTTCATTTTATCAGCTTTTAGAATATTAGATTTATCTGACCTCATAAAGAACATACCAGAATGAAATCCATGTAATACATTTGATTACAGCGTTGGGAAAATGCATCACATTCAGGTGCTGCTTTTCCAGCCTTTCCCTTGAAAAAAAAATGAAGAAAAAGAAAAGATAATGAATACGGTATTTTTAAGTCAATAAGTTAATAATACCAATTCCAAAAACCGGAAAATCAGAACTGTCATATTTTCGCCCGATCTCACTGTTATTTTTAATAAAAAAAAAAAAAAATAGAGAAAGGTATTCATGAACAAATTTACAAATATTCAATCGACAATTCCTGACTATCTGAACGGCAGCCCGGTTTCCGGCCTTAGCATTCAACCGCAACATGTCTGATAGACAGCAGCGATTTCATCTTAGACAATATGGATGCCGGCTGCGTCACAGGAACAATTTTTGTATATGTGAAAAAACATTCGACATTATATTTCATTTTTTTTTTTTTACAGAAACTATATTTCTATGGTATTCATGACATGGAACTAGAATGTTTTGCATCATAACTGACTGACAGAACTCTACGTGCATTTTATAATGGAACACTGAGCAGTTTTCTCAAAGTTAAATCAAACGTACCCCAAGGGTTAATACTTAGACCGCTTCTGTTTTGTTTGAATATAAATGACTTGCGTAACATTGATTTCATCAAATGAACGTATTATTATACGCAGATGATACGGTAATTTTGTGAAAGGGAAAATATATGTGTTCTTCAAATTATATTACAGAATAATTTTGATGTGTAATTGGTTTGATATAAACAAAATACAAGTTAATGTCAGTAAGACTGAGTTAATGCTATTCGGATCAAAGAAACGCATCAATAAATGTCAACGTACTGTATGTTACCAAGGTCAATATTTTGAGCTTTTGTCTAGTCTAAAATACTTCGGTGTATATTTTTACGAAAATTTTTACCTGAGACCACATATTTCCCGAATCATAAGCAAAATTTCTCGAGCTATATTACGTGTACGGATGATTCGAAAATTCTTACCGACAAATGATTTGCTAAGGCTCACATAGCCTACTGAACAGTGGTATGGATGAATTGCACGGAAGGTACTATATTAAAGTTATAAAGACTTATTCAAAACAAATATGAAAGGCTCATTCTGAAAACCGATTATACTAGTCCAACAGCTGTTTTAATAAACTCATGGAAATGGCAGTCTGTAGTTGGGAGATGAAAACACGAGTATTGTCATTTTTTCTTTTCTACCGAATTATCCCCAACGTACTTAAACACTCTAGCTGGAAGACGGCATGTATTGTATTATACCAAACACGCGCTCAGTAGTCCACTATTCATGTTTGAGTACGTTTATTTGGCAGAAATGTATAATTGTAACATGTTAATGAATATACGCATTAGCTATCATTATGGCTATCTTTTTTAAGACAGATGCGTCGTATATATGTATGTGTGTGTGTTTGTGTGTGGGCGCCTATGCGTGTCTGTGTGTCTGAGTGAGTGTATAATGTGCATACGAGCATGACAATTATGCGCTTGAGTGTATGTTTGATGATTTTACTATGTCTATTTCTTTAATCGTTTGTATTTTCTCATTCATTATATAATATTATATCATGATATGCTAAATGTTTCTGTACAATCCCAGGGCTCTCTTGAAAAGCAGGCCTATGGTTTGACCCAGACTGATCCTGTATTTTTTCTTTACCTCTTAATGTCCCACGGCGGAAATCCCTTTTGTGCCACATTATTCCGAGACACTGACGGTTTCATGCTTTGAGAAAACATTCAGTTTTTCAAGTCTATGCAACTTCTTTAGATTTATGTTGAGCTGGGTCAAATGGTGAGTAAAGTTGTATAGAAAATGCCAAGCTTTGCACTGATGTATTATTGTATGACAAGTCTATGATTGCTTTCTTTCATATAACCAGTAGTTACATTACAGCAAAGGCATTGCTTTTGCACACCAAACCATGACAGAAACTTAGAAATTCCTCTCAAATCCAATAGAGAACACCTGTTGTTAGTCCGTTACTACATGAAATGCAAGCTGTGAGAGGAACGGAAGCGTGAGAAACGCTTTCATTGTACCGCGGCATTATTGTATGATGCGCTTGAGTGTATGTGTGATGATTTTACTATGTCTATTTCTTAGATCGTTTGTATCGATCAGATTAGGCGGATTAGTTAGTTTGAGCAGAATATGCGAAGTTGGCACGCCGTCGACTGAGTCGGACGTGCGAACGCGGCACATAAAGAGTTAAAGGAAATGTGAATACATAAATAAAGAAGAATAGATACATAGATAAATGAATAAATAAATTGTGGCTTAAAGATAATAAAAAGTTTTGGTACCTCAAAAGTTTCCTTGAATTTCCTTGTCTTAGTTCGTGTTTCAGGTTAATGTACCTTTCATATAACTAACACTGTGAGACTTACTCGCCCCAAAGTGCTCTCATGTCTTAGTAATCATGCAATTAACTGCGACCAGCAGCCCCATACGCATAGCGACCAGCAGTCCCATACGCATAGCGTAATCGGGCTTCGCATTGTAGCATTCAGGATCATGATAGATTTAGTATCGCAGGATAAATGTCGACTTAAAATCCCAAAAATTCTTCAATTTGAAGACTTACCAATTAAGGTGAAGTATTGAAAACAGGCTTCGGGCAACTTTTGGTTCTGCCTATAGTCCCTTTCTGTTCGAATTGATGACTGAATGTGACTCGGTCGAGAGGACCTTGGGAGAGCTACCATACACTGAATACTACAGCCAGTGCATGCGAACACATCACATGCGCACGAATTTCAAATCTATCAACGGATAAGATGTTTGTGTGCGTATGCGCTGGCCGTAGTAGTCAGTGTAGTAGCTCTCCCAAGGTCCTCTCGACCGAGTCACATTCAGTAATCAATTCAAAAAGAAAGGGACTATTGGCAGAACCAAACGTTGTTCGAAGCCTGTTTTCAATACCTCAACTTAATTGGTAAGTCTTCAAATCGAAGAAATTTTTGGATTTTAAGTTGCCATTTACCCGCGATACTAATTCTGTCATGATCCTGAATGCTAACAATGCGAAGCCCCATTACGCTATGCGTATGGGGCTGCTAGTCGCAGTTAGCTATGCGTACAATGGGCTGCACGCTGCTGGTCGCAGTCAGCGGTTTCGTACAATATTTATCGACGCCGTACGGCGACGGCTCTGGTACGAAACAATTATTGCATGATTACTAAGACATGAGAGCACTTTGGGGCGAGTAATTCTCACAGACAACGTACTTTAACGTGAAACACAAACCAAGACAAGGAAATTCAGGGAAACTTTTGAAGTACCAAAACTTTTTATTATCTTTAAATCCACGTTTCGATTTGTTTAGTTTTGTTTTGTTTTTCTGAGTGAATGTAATATGCCGCAAAGAAAATAGATTTGATGGAATCCTTACAGTTTCTGTTGTCAATGTCTGTTTTCTTTCTGTGTGTAAAATGCACATAATACATTTTTATTTGTTTTTGTGTTTTTTAAGATTATTAAGACTTAAGATTAATGTAGAAGGACAGCTCCATCAGAAAATGTGAAAAACTCAAAATTGACTTAGTTGACCCATTTCACTTTTTTTTTGAGGCCTCCCGTAGAATCAAGGGGTGCGACTTTTTGTTCGTTTTGTGATGCACGGTTACACACACACACGTACACACACACACACATATATATATGAGTCACATGTTCTAATTTTGACCCCTGATTTGCCCAATTGTACATTGTTCAACGTTTTCACCCAAATATCATTTGGGTGAAAACGTTGAACAATGTACAATTGGGCAAATCAGGGGTCAAAATTAGAACATGTGACTCACTGCTATAAATATATCTCAGTGAAATGTCATTGATGTCAGCTTTCTTGCAAACCCGATTATACTGGGATATTTCCAAGGGTGTTGTTTTTATTCAAGGTTGAATAGAACTGTGACATATTGGCGAACGTCTCTTACAAAAATAATCACTGTTCTAGTAAAAATTCAAAAAAAAAATAAAAAAAATAAATAAAGATATTTTTATCTGGTTTATCTGTTTGAAGACTGTGTTAATTTGTTCCTAAAATATTATTTACCTTCTGTGAAGTTTTCAAAAGCTAATACACACGGAAGTTAAAGAAAAAAAAAGGACTTTTTGTCATTTAAGCAGAGATTTTCATATTCTTATCTTCACTTTCATCTCATTTGAACAAAACATATAGCAGGGGTCTCATTTGTTTACATGTTAATGTTCAGTAGATAATAATTAATCTATTCCATTTCGTTTGATCAAATCACCATTAAAGCCCTCTATGTGTACAGATGCTGAAAGTAAGCCATGTTTTGATCAGAGACGTTCAGGTTTCACTCATAGACGTTCCTCAGACACAGGCAATAAAAACGATGTCCATTGATCCATTATTAACAGTTTTGTGAACCAACACCATTATTCTATTATTAAAAACATGTCAATCTTTTGTCAACAATTCAGAATGGTAATTTCAACTTGAATCATTTTTTATATTAACCGATTGTAACTACAAACCTCTAATTGTAAGAGGAATTTCGATTTTTACACCAAAAATCAAGTACAAACCTGTTCTTGTTATATTATTCAGATCTTATAACACTTTTGAATGACAGACAACAAAATTACATGAAATACTTGCAATTTCGACCACTTTACCTAATAAATAGTTTATATCAGAGACATTTTCTTTTCCATCAGGGACGTTACGGCTGTAAGTTATCACTAGAATTAAACATCAAACATTTAAACATTAAACATTTGATGCTCCTATCAAACATAGCATTCAGCATTCATTGAGAAATTATTAACAGGTACCTAGGCTTATATGTCAAGAATTGTTTTGTTTATGAAGACCACTACTCCGTATTTCACCTTCCGGTTTATACACAGGTGTGCCCGCACGCTATCAATAATATCTTTGCTTTGAAATGTATTTCAAATCTATAACAAAGGTAAACATGAATTTACTAATACTAATTTAATTCGACCACTATGTCTAAAATATGATTGCATGTGTATGTCAGGCCAATTCTGATTTTTATCAAGGACCGTATCTGGGCCACTAATGATGTCTTCTCAGAAAGCTGTACTTAACCTTTACTCATCCTAGAAGCATCAAAAATTAATTGCGCTTTTTTGTACACTATGACAGATATAAATTGTAAACAATGAAATGCAGTTGCCACAACACCAAACTCATAAGAATATCAACGGTGTGGTATAGCAACTATTTGTTGACCAAAAGTTAACTTAAAACCTATTTCAAGAGGTTGACAATGAAAACATTTCACCTGTCACATCGGTATGGGATTATTAAGCTTTCTTCATTCTACCCAAAGGCGATACATAAGTAGTGTTGTAGAGGAAACTAAGTAAGTGACATTGTTTATAGACGTTTTTTCTTCTATTTTTTGTTTCATCACAGACATTCGTACTTTTCCTTTTCTCGTGTATTTGGCTTGCAAACCAAAAAAAAAAAAAAAAAAAAAAAAAATCACTAGAATATCTCGCCTTACTTCTAAAGGAAAAAGCTTCATTAAAGGGGAAATTCAGCCCAAATATAAGTTAGTCGCTGATAAGAAAGAATACAATTTTACGGGCTCAACAAAAAATAGGTAAGTTATGACATTGTGAAATTTTCAGGAAACAGTTTTTGAATGGTCATTATGAACCTGCAAATGGCAAAGTGAGCATATCATCCCCCTCACAACTTGCCATAACGTTTGTACATAAACATTTTGAAATTTCCAGTTTTTCATTCAAACATAATTAGGCCCTAGGCTTAAATCCGGGTATATCTAACTGATCACTATTCTGAAGGTAATCAACCAGGAATAGCATCATGTTTCAGATTTCAAAGACAGAAACATTAATTTTTCGTTCTTTTTTTTTTTGTAAATGATCAATGGAAAATAGAGGGTTATGACATGGTTATCTCACTCATTTGCATATTCTTATCCACTGTACGAGAACTCGTTTGCAGAAATTAGCGAAACTTCAAAAAGGCAGTTAAATAAGGGTGCAATTAATCACAATTAAGGGGGCAAGTGTGCACCGCAGGTGTGCTGCTATTGTTTCAAATTGAGTGCAAATTTGAACCTTTATTTCTCAGTGTGTAAACCTGTAATTTTACAGGTTCAAAAGCAAATGTAGTGATATGCATTAAAAACAGAGTCCGCGTTATACATTGAACTGAATTTCTCCTCCACTTGGTTTTCAATATCCTTAATCAGTGCATGGTACTGACTGCGTCGCTTGCTACCTGAAACCAGGGTTGGGATAGTCATTATTTTGTAAACAGATGGCACCTCGAAGAACTCCGTCCAGTCTTGCCAGTACCACGGCCGTGGTCTGGAACTTATAGGCTACATGAACATGACTTAACCTAAAGATCCTGAACAGGAAGAAATTCTTATATTCGGAGCATTTAAAATCCATCCGGTCTACCCATCTTGCTGTAAGAAAAAAAAATAGAGTTAAAATGATAGTAAAACTAGCTTACCATGCGCTGGAAGAACAATGTTCGCACAATTGAACGTCTCTGATCAAAATTATAAAATCAACATTGCTTTTAGATTTCGCAAATTATCTAGAACAATGTACGTACACGAGGGCCATGTACTGTGGAATAATGAACGATCTACTTCTAACTGTACTAATGAAAATATGTAAAACGTCCCGTGTAACGTCTCTGACGTAAACATCTTTGCTTATCAGAATTTAATGGGTTTGATTTTTATAAGATATTGGCATTATATTTGGATTGAGGAACCTAAGTGCTACAAACGTAGGCTTCAGTTCGCCATGATGGGTCATTAATATTGGTTTGAGCACAGATCGTATTTGTTCAGAGAACGTCCCTGACCTAAACTTGTTTTTCTTACATTTCTGTTTCTCAAAAAAAAAAAAAACAAAAAAAAAACAAAACAAAACAAAACGTACACTAAAGTGACTACTGCATGATAATCTGAGACTATTGACCTATTACTATTCACAAAACATAGTTTCTGTCCTGGCAATGTGTTTACACGTGCTCAATCAACAGAAAACCTTAAATTTGAAACTTTTTTACATATTTTCAACATCTTTCAGGAAGCTTCAATTTTCTTAATATTACAACACGCCTGTGTAAACTTTGTTCTACTTGTTCCTACTACACTAACCATAGCCATCCAGACCTAATTTTACTTTAATGTTCTCATATTTTTTATAGTGGATGTCTTTATTTCATGAAACAGTAATTATCAGAGACGTTTTTCATTTTGCTCAGAGACGTTCGGTCTTTGATATTTTTGCAGATTCTTACATATTTACTGTCTATCTTTTTTTAACTTACCTCTAATCCAGAGATTAAAATACATGATTTCACAAATGATACTGATTGGCATATCTACGGAATAAAAGCTCTTATAAATCGGCACAAACACCAGGAAAGTTTTTGTTATTACGCACATTTTCAGGATTTGTGGGCATTTCCGTCATTGGACTGTGCTGACTCTATTCCAGGATGGCACGTCAGTGCGTAAAATAAGCACGCAGATAAAGTATCATGCAGTGCGTAAGTGTCAAATGAGGGAATATCTCTTCAGAGATTTTCAGTCAGGGACATTCGTTTTGATCAGAGACATTCGCCAATTCAGGTTTTCAACCAGAACTCAATTTTTGTGGACAGTATGCTACTGAATTTGCCAATCATCATAGTCGCCTGGCTCACACTGACATATTGATCACCAGCTTTTATCTCAAGCATTACCCACTTTCATTAATAACACCATTAACCACTTGAACATCTCTGGTGGTTATTCAGTATAATTTTCTTTTATGAGCCACCACTCGATTATTTCATACGGCTCACTCACAATTTTTTTTTATGGAATGGTAGTATGGATAAGACGATAACTAAATATGGCCATACATGTTTTCATATTAATCCTGAATTTTTTTTTTTGCGTCAATGAAAAGATAATTCATTCAGAGACGTTCTTTCTCAGACATTAGTGAATTCAACATTTCCTGATAAAATAAATAATACACACCTTCATGGCAGAAGTATTTGATTTAATAGTTGAAGTGTGTGGGCTTACTCACAAGGAAAAACTAAGATGTAGAATTGGGTTAGAACAAAAATTGCAATGTGTGATTTTGGGATTTTTTCGTAAAATATGCATTTTGGGCAAATTTTTCAGCTTTAAAGCATTACATTTTTCTGGAAATGCTGTAACAACAGTACAAAGTATATATTTTCTGAAAGGCACAACCCTCCCCTACCAAATGATACCTAAAACTATGAAAAACACCCCCAGGTCACAATTTTACAGGGGTTTGAATATCGCAAAGCCCGAAAATGGCCAATTGTACATCGTTCAACGTTTTCACCCATATATATATATATATGAAGAGCTTGCAACCAAAAGGCGCTAAATCCATTCCGGCTACTTTCGAGTAAATTGATGTTTTTTTAATTACACATATTACAGCTTGTTTACTCATTAGCTCTATGCTCCTAGTGGAAGAGCCATCACAGTAGGTAATAAAAATGCACATTAAACAAATCCTGCACGCACCATTTATTTTTAATGAATTTTTATATTTCAGATTTTTTCGGATTTAGCGCCTTTTGGAAGAAATCGTGGATTTAGCGCCTTTTGGAAGAAATACTTTTGAGTTGTTCAATAACATTGGTATTAGGGAATGTCATTAATGTGCAATCCAGGTAAATACTAGAGAACTGCATAAATTTACATCACAGTAGCCACACATACCCACACACACACACACCCACACATACACACACCCACCCAAACACACACCCACATACACATACACACACAAATGCACCAAAACACACACACATCAAAATGTGAAATCTTTCCCAGCATGCTACTTTTAATTTTACTCATAATAGCAGAATACTGTACACCTATTCATTATACATTCCACACATGCAAAATACAACTGCAGCAGCAACAACAACAAATAAAATACTTTGATCTCCTAATGACACTTTGCACTGAATATCATGAAGTCTATACAGAAGGTACAGTGACTCAAGGAAAGTGAGGACTTGCAGAGATTGTGAAATCATGTTGGCTGATAGTATTTACTTCAGGTGAAAATAAAATACAGGTTGTCATGCAGAAATCTGACTGCAACAGACATGAAAACAAATCACTATGATAAGCCCTCACATTGTATGCTTTACCTATTAATACTAAGAAAGCTTCGCAAGGCTTTGCTGGAGGCTTTTTGATTTGGACTAACCAAACATCTGTCAAAAAAAAAAATGCTAAAACTGTAGTACTTATTAAGAAGGCAACAGATGCACATGAAAGCACATCTGTGGACAAAACTCTTTGTTTATACGTAAGTCAACAGCAATAAGGCCTACATCTAGGCATCTGTACTTTGAATCACATTGTCTTTTTTGTCTTCTTACCATGTTCATTTCTAAAAAGTAAAAATTGAGTCATTTACAGCCAAAACAGGAGGTTTACCGCATGAAATGCATACCATCAAGTCCATGGCAAAATATCTCAACTAGTTAAAGTGCCTGCCCTAGGAATCATAATGTCTTGCCATAAGCTCGAGTCAGAGTTCCCTTCATCATTGGTGGCCACTGTTGCTTTATCCTAATTGCATGAGATGTCCACTGTATTCAATATCAAGGAAGTCATTCAAAGCACGGGCCACTAGGTCAGCCCCTCACCCAATTCCTGTCCACCGCCTCAATGCACGCAATATCACCTTGATGTTGTTTTCCAGGGATGTTTTTTCCTCCTCTCACCTTATGTTCAATGATGTCAAAAACACACAGCCACTCGAAGTACGTTGCACCTACCGGCGTACTCAAGAAAGCTCGATTCAGCATTCAATGAGATTAAGACCACTGTGATGGTTCCGTTGTCTGGTTCAGTACGCATGAGCTCAGAAATGAACAATAAGCTCTGTGATTTCTCCCAATCCTCTGATTCACTTAAGAAAGCTTGGCCTTTCATGTACTGCTATGAATGCATCCTGTCACCCTCCTGGTATAAGGCATGGTAAATGTCATCGATGTGCGCTTCTTCTTCTTCTACTTGCGTATGAGGCAGCGGCAGCTAAATAACGTCCCTCAGTTGTTGTAGCCAAGTTACAGTCTCAGGAGTAGGGTGTGTCAGGTCCATGTTGTCAGGAGGGCGGAGATCAGGGCACTCACTCAAGATGTGTTGAGCAGTCTGTTCTGGTGCACCACACTGGCAGGCTGCTGACGGGCGTAGCCCCCACCGATGCATGGCTGCGTTGAAACGCCCAACTCGGGTTCGAATCCGATTTAATGACACCCACTCCCTCCTTGGGAGGTTTGCTCCTGGGGGACAGATGTACTGGGCGTGACGAGGAGGTGGGCAGGTCGTTGGGTGTCTTGCCAGCTCAGTGACACTTGCTGCTTGCAGATATGCTGTAGGTTGTATGACTTCCAAGGATGATTTGCCATTAACCTGAATTTGGAGAAGAATAAGAGAATTCAATCAAAAGTAATTTTAAAATACCGATGGCTTAGAAAATCTATCCACGAGTAGCAAACACAACCTCAAACTTCCAATTCTGATACATTTCTCAATTGCTTCTAGACAGCCATAGTGATTTGGAGCAACACTTACTCTACTAAAAGACCAAAAAGAAAGGGACTAGTTTGATTTACAGATTTTTTAACATAATTTTTTAATGTTTAATACAACCATAAAAAAACACTAATGCAATCATATCAGGATTACTGCCCCCCCCCCCCCAAGGAAAAACGCAGTATCTAACATTTTTGGCGATTTTCACTTTTTTGCATAAATATAGTCAGTGGGCAACCCTTCTTCATATGACATATTCAGATTTTTGAAAAAAAATGTTTGGAAAGCTACTTTTCCGTAACTGCCAAACGCAGTATCTACACTGAACTTGCACTTTCCCCAAGGAAAAACGCAGTATCTACATGATGAATATTTCCCCAAGGAAAAACGCAGTACAGTATTCACCGCATAATCGGGCATCTGATAATCGGGAACCTCGCTTAAATGACATACGCTTCCCAGAAACATTTCCAATGCACGTTATTTTCACTGGATAATCGGGCGGGGACCTCTGATAAACGGGACAATTTTTCTTCAAGCGACCTTTGATTTTGTTGATATTTTACACAAAAAATCTACCAAAATACCACAACAATATTTCAAAGATTCCCTGTCAGTTGTCGTTTACATCAAACTTACAAAGCAAGCTTCGGACTGGTGTGTTTTGACCTCCGTCCATCCAGTACACATACATTTCAGCTCGCTGCCCGCCTTCGCTTTTCTGTACATGTGTATATATGGCGAGCTAGATCGCTATACAACAACACATGTACAGTGCAGTGATCGCGGCAAGTAAGCAATCAAGCCGTGATGATTGAATGATTGTAGGACTTTTCATTGACGTTCCCACATCAGTTCTGGGTAATCATTTCCCATGGTTGTGGATATGTATTTATACAGAACGCCCTACGTGTCCAAGAATTCTACGAATGTTTAAGAAAGTGCTAGCTTTTAATCCACATATTTTGTGTTCGAAGAGAGGTGACAGAAGAAGAACCCGGTTGCGATGACTGCATCATTGCGAGAATGCAGGGACAGCTAGAGGGTCGCGCCGAGGGGTAGCGTGGTTGTGTATTCATGTACATGTACAGTACGTCAGTATGCATGTGTGTGTGTGTGTGTGTGTGTGTGTGTGTGTGTGTGTGCACTGTACATAATGTACATGTCGTATGCCGTTAGTGTATGGTGAGTGCTCATCGCGAAATCGGGCACCCCGCTTAAAGGGGCCATGTTTGCTACTCCCAACCTGTCCCGATTATGCGATGAATACTGTATCTACAAAGCTAGTCTTAATTACCAGACACTGTTATTTATATATGTGAATACTTTGCCGGTTGTTCTGTAATTTGAACGTAAATTACTTTCTTCAGATATACTTGCTCAATAATAAAACAATGTTCAAAATATCTAACCGAAACAATACTGATTAGTAAATATTTTGATGAGATCGTGATCCTAATATAAAACACGGTGTGAGATTAAGACTAACCGAGTGGACATTAAACAATACAGCACAACACTGACAGCTTGCATACTACAGTATTAGCTGCACTGGGGCAGCAGTCAGCACAGGCCCGGCCGGCTAGTCAGCATACAGTGTGAGTGTGTACTTGTCTTGGATTAAAACAAAATGTTGTCGCGGGGAAAATTACTCGTGAGCCTAGCAAACTAGCCCTCAAGAAAAATTTGTCTGCAGATAATGAGTAAGTAATTCAAAACTATTTCAATATTGAAAGAATAAAGCTGATCGTTTGTCACACGAAGCGAGGTAAACACAAATGCATGTTTGTCACACGAAGCGAGGTAACGTTAGAGTTCTAAACACAAACGCATGTTTACCTCGCTTCGTGTGATTAACGATCAGCTTTTCTTTCACTTCTACCTCGATGATGAACATCTGCCGTACTATTTCAATATTAACTTGTTGTGAAGTAGGCCTAAATTTGATAGGCCTAGACCCTTGTCAAAATTCCTAAGGCTCCAAATCTGAAAGTTTCGTCGAAAGGCAATAGACCTAGCCCTAGATCTATTTGTGTTGTATCGGATAAACGTCGCGTTATACTAACATGTTATTGTTAGACCCTATAGACTCTATTTAGATCTAAGTCCAAGTCTAAGACTTGTCTACACAGTAACGTTTGAGTCTTCTGTCTCTTTTCTAACGTTAGACCTAACGTTAATCAGAACTTTCAGGGTCCGTATTCCGAAAGTCTAAGAAAGATGTACTGTAGGACTAGAATAGGCCTACTCTAGGGCAGGCCTGTTTATAAAACTAAGAAGGAAGTCTAAGACTAAAACTTAACCACTCAGAATCCTATTCCTATTCTCTAAGACCGCTAGTGAAGTGTCAATGTTCAATTATCTACTCCATACCATACTGTCTTATAATTACATAGACAGCGATCTAGTTGAAAATAGATTAGGCCTAGGCCTATGTGAAAAATAGGTAGGGGCCTACCCACGGTAAATGGACAAAATAGAGACAGTTAAGAATAAGTTGTATTTTAATTCTTATCGGATCTAGACGGTGTCTAGACCCTAGTGAGACTGGGTTGCGTAAAATGCATGCATGATTCCATGCTGCATTCTACAACTTGTCTGTCTTAGCGTTACAAGTGAAAAAAGTTACATTGCAAATTTACATGACATAACAAACTTAGGTTCAATCCAGACGGAATAGGCCTAGAGAGCGGATGTCACTTCGATCTAGACCGGTTCTAGATTTATTTTTTTTCTAATTAAAGAGTCCTGTCTCGTGTAGGGCTTAGACTAAACCTTCTGCAGTTCTAACGTTAGGCTATTTTTTTTTCTGTGAGTATCGTGCATAGCCCGAGGCTGTAGACTCGTGTATCCTGCTACGTAGGCAGCCTAGAATAAACGATATAAAAACTAGAGCTAGTCTAGATCGATCTAGGTCCAGACATCCGATTTAGATTTATTTTGGTCTAGACAGAATCTGGCCTAGACAGTACAGTTTTGATCTAGATCTAGTATTCTAGATGCTAGTTAGCGGCTAGGCCATGTAGCATCACATTACAGCCCTAGTCATTCCGTTGTAGATACTGCGTTTTTCCTTGGGGAAATTCGTTCTATTGTAGATATAGTAAGGGTACTAGGTCTCGCGCAGGGACCTAATGATCGCGCATAGCGTAACTGCGTATAGCAAGCGATATTACGCGTAGGACTAAGCGCAAAATTTGCCGATACGCCCATGGAATAAACATACCTGACTTACCGCTCAACATGAGAAGGAAGCAGGTAAGAAATTTTGATTTCCAACAAATTTTCCACTAAATTTCCAATTTTTTACCTTGTACAAACCTACCTTCCCTTAAAATCTGTTCTAAGGATGTTGTAGCCTAGACGTGTCGTCTCGCTTGTCTCGTTCGTAGTCGATAGAATTCGTAATTTGTTCGATCGATCGTTTACCACGTGACGTCATCATACACAAGAACAATGTATGCTGCCAGCTACGCTGAAATACTGTTAATAAATGTTGTTTTAAGTCAAATTTTAACACAACGATTATAATATTACAAAGGAATAAATATTTCAGTCTATCGAAGTTGAAGTGTGATTTCAATTTGAATTTGCTTGTGATTTCTTGCGCTAACTTGTGATATATTTGTGACAGGGGAGGGCCATAATGATACTGAAGAAAACAAATTAGATGAGAGTGTATGGGTGACGAAAATGAGAGGGTGACGAATGGGTAAGCACACACACAAACACACACACACACACACACAAAGTATATGTTCATATTTTACTTTTTTCCATTTTATATTACGTGTATATTATTGGTTAAAGTGATTAGAAATATTGTAAGAAAACTTTATAAATGAAAATCATTAACGATTATGAAAATATCAATGATAAAAATAATGATAATAAGAATGATAAAATGATGATGGTGGTGGAAGTGATAATAATAATAATGAAAATGATAATGATTATGATGATTATGATGATCGATGATGGTGGTGGTGATAATAGTAATAATGATGATAATAATAATAATAATAATAATAATAATAATGATAATAATAATAACACATAAAATAATAATAATAACAATAATATACACAAGTTAGGTAAAACTGCTGTTGCTTATAACAGGGACAAATTTAATATCAAGTGAAAAAATATTCTACGAAAGCCGGAGCACGTTACAGCCGCAGAGGGGCAGACACTTTCACGCATGAAACTACAGAGGGCAGCTGCGCGATCTTTACATACCCCGAGAAATTGAACGCATAAAAAAAAGTCCGACATACAAACGGCGACAGCGCACTACTCCGTCATCGTATCATCAGGAGATTCTGGGAGGTGATTTTTCTGCTTTTTCGTGATATTCATTGAGAAATTCAGGTACGATTATAGAATAACTTCTATTATAAGAGCATTTCAAATTTACGTGCGCGATATCTAGACCCCTCAACCATACTGCGTTTTTCCTTGGGGAAATCAGTCAATTGCATGGGGTTTCCCCAAAGTATCTACATTTTCATTAATAACTTAAAAACGAAACAAAAACACAAAATGATATTTTCCAGGAAAATTGGTAGCTAGATAGACTAAAATTCCACAATGAAGGAATTTTTCAAAAGAGTATATTTTCCAGGGGCTTTGGCAAAAACATAAAATGGTGAATATCTCGGTTGTTGAGAAATGGAGCTGGATGTAGATACTGCGTTTTTCCTTGGGGGGGGGGGCAGATTATAAGATCCATCAGTGAATATTAGACAGGCTCTATCTAATTCTATCATTACCAGGGTAATGCACCCATGCTGCATAGACCAACTCGAACAGTTAGAAAAGTAGCTAACCAGGTCATTACCATTGCAACACAGCATAAGCAGTACTGTATAGACTGACTTGAATAGTTACACGCTGTAGATCTACAGAAAACTTAACTGAGAAAATGAGTCAAGGTAACTTCATTCATTGATTTACACAATTCCTTCAACAGATAATTAGTGACATACTTGTGAAATGGACCCCACCACTGTCTCTCTATCATCAGTACTAAATAATACGGCAGCTTACCTGTTACATCCCCACCATGTGGTGTTCAATATGGTGCTTTCTTGCACAATACAGGGCTAATACTGAGGTATGTGGCCCCACCAAACGACACTTTAATATGCATGACTGATACAGCAACAGGACCAGTTTCCACTGCAAACAATGTAGCAATACACTTCATTTGGCATACTCGTAAAGTAGGCCCCACCACTGCGTGTCGGTACTAATACTACAGCGGCTTGCCTGTTTATAATCGTGAATTCAGCCCCACCGTGTGGCGTTCATCGGTACATAAGCACGGCGTTGGGGCTTTTTTCCACAGTATAATACTTGTGAATGCGGCCCCACCAAACGGTGTTTACAAGCAATTGATACAGAGGCGGTGCCGATTTCCACAGCATAGTCCTCCCTTTCTCCCGTTTTTTTTTTTTTTTTTTTTTTGGTCTTCATGTTTTATTCTTGGAAGACTCCCTAATGTCCCTCGGCTAATTCAACAGCCAATTCAACTATAAGTACAACCCTAACCTAACTTAAACCCTAACCCTAACCTAACCTTCTTAATTGCTAAATGCACGAGTGCAAGCACACTGCTGTGAGGCCGATTTCATGATTTTGCCCTTCATTCTATCCTTGGAAAGATTTCCTCATGACCCTTGATTATTCTTACCATAGGTATACAACCCTACGCTAAACTAATGGCATACTTGTTAAATAGGCCCCACCACTGCATGTCAGCATTGGTTCACAGGGGCTCGCCTGTTTATACACACGCAGCCCTGTTGCTGTAAGTCCACCCTATGTTAGTAACGTTAGTAGTAATTTACCTTGCTTGGCATTGCATCGCCGAAAAGTACCCTGTTTATACACACACAGCCCTGTTGCTGTAAGTCCACCCTATACGTTAGTAGTAGGCCTACTGGTAATTTACCTTGCTTGGTATTGCATCGTCGAAAAGTACCGGTAAATTTACCCTGTTTATACACACGCAGCCCTGTTGCTAATTGCTGTAAGTCCACCCTATAATATCTGGTACCCCTTGGTAGTAGCTACTAAGTACTAGTATAGAGCTGGGCCTAGTACTAAATTTACCTTGCTTGGTATTGCATCGTCGAACAGAACCCGTAGATCAAAAGGTTTAATTTACTAAAACATATTATATAGTACTAACATTTAATAGAGCTCTAACGTTAGAGCTCTACACTACAGCCTTGTGCAGGTAAACATTTGTTAGCTGGTAGCCAACACGTAAAATACATAATTTACATTGAAATGATGCACGACGAGCCCTGTTTGTGGTGCCGGTGCATGGTGGGGCCCATTTCACGATTTTCCCCAGCAGATTATTGATCCCATTGAATTATTAATTATAAAATTTGTAATAAAACCCAAATTTGACATTCTACGTTGCTCATAAATCAACTCAACATGTTCAAAGTAGAGTATGATGCCCATCTCGGTCCCAACACCAAGATGCACATATGGGACTGACTTAATCTGGGCGTCGTACAGATAAGTAAACTCACCTTTCACAGCTGTATTTCCACTGCTTAGCCTTGCATTTCTTCAACACTGCTTCACTTTTCCACTTTTCGTACCACTTTTTAGATCACCGGCAGTCTTGGGTCTTTCATCCATTATGAAACTGTCATGTACTTTCGACTGATAGCCATGGTTCTGTACAGCACTACAGACAACAGTGGCAGTGATCCATGACCGTGAAGAATTGCCATTGAACTATGTAGTGCAGTATCGCTGCATGTAATAGTACGTGTTGCATGTTCTCATTGGTCAGAGCACCCCTAGCTGGCGTGCTCTGACCAATCAGAGACCGGAATAGAGAAATTGGATATAGCGCCTTTTGGTTGAAAGCAAAAATGGATTTAGCGCCTTTTGGTTGAAAGCTAGTGAATTTCAAGTTTGATTTTTTCATATTTCCTCTAACAATTTTGATTAAATTTTTAGTGCCTTATATGCACATGACAAAGATCTGTTCGAATTATGCGAAAGATGGAGTTCGATAAAAATTGGATTTAGCGCCTTTTGGAAGCAAGCTCTTCGCATATATATATATATATATGGGTGAGATTTTTGAACGATGTACAATTGCCAATTTTCGCACCTTATGACATTCTTTCCCTTACAACACGGCAGGATGATCTAAGAAACAAGATTTTTCATGTCATCTCAAAGATTGGTAAATTTCCTTTCAGGAAATATATGGTTTGGTTGACGTTTGCCTGATATTTTTCATTTGACAAGGACTTAAAGCGTAAAAATACGGTAAAAAACGCTATTTTCATAGCAATTTTTGTTTTCCAAACTAATGATGTGCATTTTTAAGCGTACGTGGCATCTAATATCTATGTTCTGGATCTGACATATCATGGGTATGAACCACAAAATTATAAGAACTTTATGAGCACGTATAAAATCACAGAGAACAATTGAAATATCAAAGTCCCAAACAGACGAACGTCCGTGGTGCTTTTATTTTTATCGCTGCTGCAAATTCTACTTTGTTGTCCCAACTGTAATGTATACGAAAAGTTGGTGTTCCACCTATGGCACATATCCTGCAAAAATTGTACGTCTGCTGGCTGTACATGGGACGTAATATTCTTTTATGCAAAATTATACTCAGTTTTCGTCACGGACGTGCTTCCGCTGTTTTCTAATAAAGATCGTATCCCAATAAACGCTTTTGGTGATATTGTTCTGAGTCGTAATCAACTAAGATCTAGCAACACGATAATATGTGACAATGCACCTCAAAACAAACAAAAAGTCGCCAGACATGATTTTTTAGTTAAGACTATATTCTGAAAGAGCAGACTTTAAGCTTTAAAATTATGTATAACTCAAATCAAATGGACTCTCCTAACCTATCTAAATATTGGAAAGAAAGCACAAACTCAGGAAAAGCGTGAACTGAGAAAAGAGGCTGTGAAGTACAGTGTCTATTCAAGCGCTTAATCTTAATACCAAACCGTGCTGGCTGTGTGATGAATGGGACAAAAAACAGGAAGTAAACCACCAGAGTAACAACAATGAAGGTATTATCAGATTAAACTGAAATTAAGCAGGCCTCATTAACACATTCTGTCCATAATTAATGCCAACTTTCAAAGCAGTAGCCCTATCCTTTCAAAAGTTATTAGAGTTGAAAGTGAAGAGTGTGGACAAGGTTTTTTTCAGAAATGAAAAAGGGATTCTAAAGACACACCTAATCACACTATTCTACCAAAAATGTTCGAGATAAACTGCTAAAAAACACACTTTCCTGCCCGTTTTATGGTACCAAATTTAAGCATAATGTAAAAGAAGACCTGCTCTTTCAGAAAATATGAAAAAGTCAAGTTCGGCTATGTTGACCCATTTCACTTATTTTCAGTCCTCACGCAAATTCAGTGTGTGCGACTTTATGTTCGTTTTGAGGTGCACGGTCACATATGTTTGTTTTGAGTTTCTGTCCATCCTTTGTCAAATAGGAACCGGAATTATGTTTTTAGACGAACTTCCGAGAAAAAAAGAACGTCCGTGATGATTAAAACGTTTTCGAGTGGGACACCATCTTGCTTTGATGACGAAGGTGCATTTTACCTTTGGCTCTCTAGCCGAGGAGCTGTATGTTATTTTTGGAGCGGACTGAGGCTTGTCCGCAGTTTTTGGACCATGCAATTCACCGAAAACCATGCAAATAATTAATATTTTTCTCTGAAAATTCACCTTCTGATCCCCCTCTGAGCAATACATATGTTGTAAGGATGTCAAATTTCTTATAATTTGCATTGACAATACCTTTTAAAATTTTTGAAAGAGTTAGGAAGGCTAGGTACTTTCTGCCGATTAGTTATCCGTCCGGAAACATGACCCTATCAGTAGAACGAACGTCCGTGACAATTCCAGCGAACGTCCGTGACGTATGCAATCCCTTCGATGGGGATAACTTGTCCCGAAAGTGTCCCGTATTCTTTAAAACTTTTAGCTCCAATAGCCACAAATAAAGTTTTATAAAGTAACCAATGAGTTTAGGGCAGTAGTTTCAGCATTTTTAAGGCGTTATGTGATCATGATGAAGAAACAGTTAAAAATTTACTCACAATTTTACACTTGTTTTCCCTCTAATTATACAAAAACAGCTAAACACTGAAAACAAAGTTATAGGAAAATGGAATTTTGCGTAATCTGTAATTTCTGTGCATTTAAATTTCTTTCTAATGAGGATCTGGAGACAATTTGTACTGTTACAGGTTCTGAAAGTTTCGCCCACGGACGTTCTGTCCGAGAAAGGAAATTGCTGATAATTACAAATATATCACTGCGAATAAAGTTAATGTTAGTTGAAAATATTACCAAATCACCGAGCCGCTCATACCCAAAAGTGAATAATGTTCAGCACTCAATTTACTTGTAATAACAAAAGGAAAACGTTTTGGTCACGGATGTTCGTTGGTAGAATAAGTCAATGGATTACATAGTAGGAGAAAGAGGATCAGTGCCACTTTTTAGTGACAGGTGCACCAAGTGTTTATCTTTTGAGTATGGTAGCTGCCGTCTCAAACCGAACACATCCAGTTTTGGCCTCCATAACGGACGTTCGCTGTAACTGTCACGATATTAAATGCCTTAATTCATTCTTATTTTTCTCTTCATGACGATTTTTATCTCATTCCCTCGATAGCCTGGACATGCTGCGACCAAACAGAAAACAGAAACAAAACAAAACATGCCAAAACAAATCCGAAAAGTGCTACGTAATCACATGCAGGATAAAGACGGAAGAAGTCCGTAATGGGCATGTGTTGAATAGAAAAAAATGGAAAAGTTTCAAAAGGACGTGGAAGCAGTTGAATAAAAATGACTGAGAAACAGAGAAGGGATCGAGCTCCAACACACAGAGAAAAGAATTGCCAGTGCACTCCCGTTGTACCAAATTCCTCTGGAGAAGTTTTTGTTTGTAGGGTTTATGTTTTTTTATTCATCGAAATGCCGTCACAAGCGAACAAAAATAATGCAGTATACAATTATTGTCTGATGAAAACAAACAAATCCTCCGCTTATCATCACATGGCGTTGTTTTATACTCATCAAAGAATAGCAATGTTCAATTGTAATTCTTTCCAAGATTTTGTTTTTCATTTTACATTTAAGAGACAGAGAGATCGTCAATTTGTTAGTGCTTTTGTGCTTACTTTGAAAACACATGTTAAAAAAAGTAATGATTAAAAATAGGTTTAAGGTTGCAATTTGATACGTTCGCTCTTCCTAAGATCCGTTTTTCCGATGTCCAAAGGTTTGTTATTCCGAAAATGGGAAAATAAAGGTTGTAGTTTATTAAGGAGGTTTGTTATTAAAACAATTCTTATTCCGAAAGTTTGTTAGTCCGAAAAATAAATATTAAGGATCATTATTTTAGGTCCGTTCTTCTAAAAGTGGAAAGGGCCTGATATTCGTTTAGGTGAAAACGGTTATTATGAGGTTTTGAAATTTGGAGGATTTTAATTGTTAACTTGTTTCTCCACATTTGGATAAGCGAACATGATTTGTCATGTTCCAATTAATAATCCTTTCGCTTAACCTTCGGAGATTCCTGTCATTTACCGAATAAAAAAAGCTTCATAATTATACGAACTCTATCAATTTTCGTATTGACAAACTGTATGAATAACGAGCCTCCGAAATTACGCGCTACAAAATGTTTGTTATAACAAACCATATTATATAATATCGAAGTCACAAACATCCATCCAAGTAATATGGACTTATTGTGTCTTGTTATGACGAAACTTCGCAGTATCGAACCTATTATCATTTCTGACTAATATAATAATACAAATTCTCCTCGGTAACTGTGTGTAACACAAGGAGCAAACATAGAGGGATTTCTTACCAACGTATTCGTTTGCCCTCCCCAGCTAAACTTCGTATTTCTATAACGGAGCACATTTCTGTTGTCTTTCTATGTTGATTCTTTGTCATAATTTTAGCTGTGACCATGTTCGTTATAAGCAAACTTTGCATTGTAGACTTTAGGTAACAAATTTAGGACCTGAATATTTACTTCATGATAACGACATTTTGATAAATATATTCGTTCTCAAGGATGGACTACGTCACTGAGATTACACGTACGTTTGTACGTTCATTTACGAGAGATGGAAAAATTGTTTTCTTTGATTCCTCAGTATGAGAAGATAAACAAGCTTATATAATTGAGAATTGGTAATATCTGTTCAGGATTTTGCAGAGGAGTTTGTTCTCGACATGAAATTGCTGTTTGTTGTGAGTAGAATGCGTTTCCAACTCAAAAGAGCTGCATCTTGTTTGTTCCGAACGTCCGTGAGCTACATGCGAACCTCCGTGATGAAAACTATGCTATGTTCGTTGGGTTATAGAGACTGCCTAGATCAGATACATTTTGAAAAGGTATGTTATTATTTGGGAGTGGGGATTGAAGTATGGGATAGTGAAATAAGAGGTCAAAATATTGAGTTTCTGTAAAATGCGCGTAAAGTGGAGAAAGTGTTTAGCGGAAGAGCAATATTTCAACAGAAACGACGAATTTAGTTAAATCATCAGTTGTCTACCATTACATACAAGTTAAGAGTACAAGCTTAATATTCTGCAAGCACGTACACATGTCCCTTAAGATATTTTGTTAGGATTTTGAACTGAATCAGATCTTTGGAAACTATGTTAAATGGTATTCAAGTGTATGTGCTGTACTATTCCTCACGGACGTTCCCTGCTCTGGACATGGTAAACTTCAGCGGTGAATAAAAACTTGTTCCTCTGGGAAAATCCTAGTATAATTGGGTTCATATTAAAGCTTGAGTTATACGCTTTCAGGTAAGATGGATAATTTGGAGAATTTCCTACTTTTTAAATGTTGCCTTGTTTTGGCTCAATTGTACATCGTTCAAAATTCTGACTCATATATGTGTGTGTGTATATATGTCTATAATATGTATGTGACCCTGCACCTCAAACAAAAAGTCGGCAGACATGAATTTTTAGTTAAGACCATATTCTGAAAGAGCAGACTTTAAGCTTTAACTAACTAACTAAAATGAAATGGACTCTCCTAACCTAATTAAATATTGGAAAGAAAGCACAAACTCAGGAAAAGTGTGAACTGAGAAAAGAGGCTCTGAAGTACAGTGTCTATTCAAGCGCTTAATCTTTACCAAACCGTGCTGGCTGTGCGGTGAATGGGACAAAAAAAAAAAAAAACATAAAATAAACCAACAGAGTAACAACAATGAGGGGATTATCAAATTAAATTGGAATTAAGCATACCTTATTAACACATTCTCTCCATAATTAATGCCAACTTTCAAAGCAGTAGCACTATTCTTTCAAAAGTTATTAGAGTTGAAAGTGAACAGTGTGGACAAGGTTTTTTAGAAATGAAAAAGGGATTCTAAAGACACACCTAATCACACTATTCTACCAAAAATGTTCGAGATAAACTGCTAGAAAAACACACTTTCCTGCCCGTTTTATGATACCAAATCTTAGCATAATGTAAAAAAAGACCCGCTCTTTCATAAAATATGAAAAAGTCAAGTTCGGGTAGGTTGACCCATTTAACCTATTTTCAGTCCTCACGCAAAATCAGTGAGTGCGACTTTATGTTCGTTTTGAGGTGCACGGTCACATTATGTGACCCTGCATCTCAAAACAAACAAAAAGTCGCCAGACATGAATTTTTAGTTAAGACCATATTCTAAAAGAACAGACTTTAAGCTTTAAAATGATGTATAACTCAAATCAAGTGGACTCTCCTAACCTCTCTTAATATTGGAAAGAAAGCACAAACTCAGGAAAAGTGTGAACTAAGAAAAGAGGCTCTGAAGTACAATGTCTATTCAAGCGCTTAATCTTTACCAAACCGTGCTGGCTGTGCGATGAATGGGACAAAAAACAGGAAGTAAACCACCAGAGTAACAACAATAAAGGGATTATCAAATTAAACTGAAATTAAGCATGCCTCATTAATACATTCTGTCCATAATTATTGCCAACTTTCAAAGCAGTAGCACTATTCTTTCAAAAGCTATTAGAGTTGAAAGTGAACAGTGTGGACAAGGTTTTTTAGAAATGAAAAAGGGATTCTAAAGACACACCTAATCACACTATTCTACCAAAAATGTTCGAGATAAACTGCTAGAAAAACACACTTTCCTGCCCGTTTTATGATACCAAATCTTAGCATAATGTAAAAGAAGACCCGCTATTTCAGAAAATATCAAAAAGTCAAGTTTGGCTAGGTTGACCCATTTCACTTATTTTCAGTCCTCACGCAAAGTCAGTGTGTGCGACTTTATGTTCGTTTTGAGGTGCATGGTAACATTTAAGCTTAGCGCCAGCGGTCCACACACAACCAATCAGTAATCAGGATGCCACGTACTGACCAATAAGTTCACTCCCTCGTTGCTAGGGGCAATTCAATTCAATTCATTTATTTTCATTCTTCTTTTTCCAACAAAACATAACACGAGATAAATCAGGTATGACATCATAAACAGAAACATTTGCCTTTACAGATTAAAAAAAAAAATGATACCGATAAACATAAGACCGTATACTGGCAAAATAATACAAAGTCATGCTTCATTTGAAAAAAAAAAAAAAAAGAAGAATTGAGAGGTTCACTTAACGGCAGACACACAACAACATGACACAACTTGCCAGAATAGATGAAAAGAGTAGAAAGAAAGAAAGAAAGAAAAAGAGAGAATGAGAGAATGTCCACACGCGGCGCCTGTCTAAAAAAGAAAATGATCCATAAAAGCTCCTAATGTATCGATTTCAATTTTGTTACAAGCTGCTAAACGTGTACAATGAATAGAGAAAACATTCCTCTCCCATGTACGACAAAAAAAAAAAAAAATGGACTTTGGCAGACGAAGTCTGCAGAAGTAACCAGTTTGGATTATAGAGTTCTAATGTGCAATTCTCTGTTGTTTTCGAGCGGATGGGTCAACAGCTTTAATTTGTTTGAAACTCATGCGTCTAGGTGTATGTAAGTGAATATGGGATTGTCATTTTCGTATATTTCGATCCGGGCAGTATATGCATGTAGTGCTTATCAACGTACCCCTTCTTATAATCCATGCTGTTGGAATGATGTCATAATTGTCAAATATACAGTCCCTACTCTGACCCTGTTTGTTTCTTCAGTGAGTCTGTATGAGTTTGTGTGTTTTATGTTTTGACAAAATTGGATATTGTTACTGAGACTTTACAATATATATATGAAGAGTTTGTTCGCAAAAACCGATAAGTCCACATTTGCCAAATGGAGATATTTGCGATTAAAGGTCAAGAAAAAATAAAGAGAATAACAAGAAATGTTTTGCTTCTTTTGACCATAACTTCAAAAATGCATTTTTATTTGTAGTGACAAATATATCATTTAAAATGTATTATTGTGTACTTTATGACAGAGACCGTAACTCAGAATCTTCAAAAATGAACTTATCGGTTTTTGCAAACAAACTCTTCATATATGTGACCCGCGACAACGGTTTCAAGCAAAAGTAGCAATTGCAAATTCCCTCCTAGGCGGGGTACAAAGATTTTGACCATTATTTTTGTCGATTCTGTGTTTTTTTCAGAAATTGAATCTTTGATATGTTTTGCACATCTACCCTAAATTTCACAGCATAACACTAAGTTTTTCCTACCGAAAATGGAATTTTAAACACCCTTTGTTCGATCGCACTCGTCAGTTTCGATCTTCTTTCGAACGCCGCGCCTGTTAAGGTCTTAAAGTGTAACCCGGTCTTAAAGTGTAACTCGATGCCTAGGCTTCGGAAAATGTGTCAGAGCGATGCGTATGCAGCCGTCGAGCACACATTTCGTAGTGCCAATCTCCCATGGGAGAGAGGCTCAGTGCCAGTGGTCCAGTGGTGCAGACTCATTTACGACCAACAAGGGTGTGTGCCTGCAAACTAGCGGTATATCATGATAAATAATACATTTGTCATCATCAAGCACGTTCATTTCAATTCAATTCAATTGAATTCACTTATTCTTCAACATGATATAAATGAAATCTGTAAAGAATACAAACTACTTTAAGGCAAAGGACCTTACCTTGTCACCAACGAAATAACAAAATTCATGTCAAACTATTACAGATTGATAACACGTACTGAAGAACGTAGGAGTTCACTAGAAAGCAATAGCTTGACATGTACTCCTCAGAGTATAACCTTTCTAAAGAAATAGATTAGACAAAAACTGGAGAGAGGAAAAGAAAGGAAACAAACTTCTTTTTTTTTTTTGCACAAAGAACTAAGGAATGAAAATAGTTACTATACAACGCAGCACACCACATCTCGAGACATACGAGCACGGACAATATGAGGACAAGATGCCTGTACTTCAGAATATGATAGGAAGGGGGATGCAGACATGAGCTATAGGTTTGATACATTAAAAGAAAAAGAACAAAATGAAGAAAAAGAGCAAAATCAACGATAAATAGAACAATTACGATTTTTTCATAATGTATTTCTTATTTTGTTTGTATGATTTATTAATTTTTCTTCGACATATTTTGCTATAAATTATGAATCAAAATCATTTTCAGCGTTCAGCGAAATCTCAGAAAATATCAGATTAGTACATGATTTTTAAAAGAAAAAAAAATGAATGTGCACAATAATTCTATTATCAAAATATATTGCATTACCAAAATTAATGTGCAAATAATTATTGGATTTTGCTGGTATACCTTCTTCAATAATAAGAACCAAATGATAGAGTTAGGCAAATATACAGTTAAGTTAGAAGCTTCATGTCTGATTATGGCGGTATCAAGGCGTGTCCATGGTAGGGGGAGGTAGAATTTTCACATTTCCAGCATCTTCTTGAAAAATATAATTATGACATACACATCTCAAGTAAACTTAAATTTGGGAGATAGCATCCCTGGGTAAAGGAATCACACTTTGTTTGAAGGGGCACCAAATCCAAAGACCTCAACATACGGGACTGTTTGAACAAAATACACCCAAATCTTCTCCAGAACCAGAAGTAACAGAGCTGATGCAATGCTATATTAGAAGGTGAATGTATGAATGATATTTTTTTTTTCTTTTTTCTTTTTTTTTTAAATTCAAGTTCCATATTCCACATTCCATATTCAAGTTTCATATTCCATTTGATTTCGGAGTAACATATGTATAACACAACATTCAATTTTAGACATAATTTCACAAATGTATAAGGACATGTAATGAAATTATGTGTAAATATGAGGAACTTACTAAAAAGCAATGCTTGTAGGATGTAGGTTCCAAAGAAATAATATAAGCGTTTAGTACTACATGCTAATTACGAAAGATGACGAAACACAAGCGAAAATCGGTATGTCGAGATTATAATAAACTCTACGGAATGTACAAAATAGTTTATGATGTTGAAGGTAAAACTCAGGGATTCAGTGCTACATAAAATTGCACTGTTGGTCAAAGATATATGGTCAAAATGATGTCACTCGAGCGAGGCATCATTGCAAATAAGAACAGATATATCAAAATGGTCACAGCAAGTAACTATACATAAGAATTAAAAAAAAATGGCCTTTAGATTTTGCTTAAAGTAACTTAGAGAACTTGACTGCAGCCGAACAGAATCTAACTCATTCCAGAAAGAAGGACCGGTAGAAGTAATCGTCTTAAAGGCTAAGACTGTACGAACGGGGGAAAAGTGATATGATCCACTTTGTCTTGTAGGGTAACTATGAATTTCACTGTTTTTAACAAACATTGAGGAAAATAAACTAGGAAGATCGCCAATGCTCAACTTATACATACAAATTCCAACGTGATACAAATACAATTTTTATTTGCTGTGTCGGATGGGGGGGGGGGGGGAGGAGGAGGGTAATGTTCATATTTTTGACATCTTCTTGAAAAGATTTGTACTTTACATGGCAGGTAGCAACCCCAGAGTAATTCAACACCTAACACTGTATTGTTACATAAACAATGTAACGGTTTTGCTGGCTTTTAACTTTTTTTGTGGACTTTTATTTGCTGAATTTTTGCCTATAGCACATTCCTGACCGTTTTACATCCCAAGATGAGGATGGTCCTCCGTGGTTTTTTACTTTGAAACCCCAGATGGTGGCCACTGATGCAGCGAAGGAAAGTGATATCATCATTTTTATTGTCTTTCTTTTTTGCTGATGGGTGAGGTATCTACTGCTTGTATGGTAAAATCCACAATTATATCTGGAACTGCAAACTTCATTCCCCATGCTTTCACTTTTCTTTTTATTTTATCTCTGCTTTCTTTCTTGATGATTTCCTTATTTCTCATTTGCAAAATCAGCCACGATTAATGGTGAACAAATAAGTATATTTTCGAAGGTGTTTGTTGATACATTATACCAAACAGAAACAATAATAAATGATAGAAAAGAACTGCTCACATAGGACCTGACGTGTAGGCCTACATATTGGTATCTGCTCCAAGTAATATGCGGTTTATTGCACATGATTGTTCTCGAAAACACCCCACAAAATATCCTGCATACAGAAATGATCATCCCTATCGTGATTATTAAGTGTACAAACATTTTACAAGTCATTATGATAAGGAAAAGTTGCTTGGTATATCAAATACTATTGTAGAGGTTTTAACATCTACAAGTATCATATTGCTGCCTAAAGTCATACAAGACACTCGCACATCACGCGTTATTAACACACTGACACGAGACACTCACATATATGAAGTTATACATAGATTAGCTACCAAACCAAATTGTGAAAAGATGGCAATTTTCACTTCTTAAATTTAGGTTGCCAGTATGATGGTTTGCACACATACCTGTCATTCCACCCCCCCCCTTCCCCCTTTCAGTGCTATTTAATCCGTCATCTCCTCATCTGTCATCCGCCTTTTCATCTATAACGCCTCTTAAGGAATAAGCGCACTTCATACTGTATTATAGTGATGGAATCTTGTAAGTAGGGAAGAAAATTATAGTATTTCTTTATTTATGACATGTTGAAATATAATCTGCAAGCCATTTTTGGAGCGGACTGAGGTTCGTCCGCAGTTTTTGGACCATGCAATTCACCAAAAACCAAGCAAATAATTAATATTTTCTGTGAAAATTCACCTCCTGATCCCCCTCTGAGCAATACATATGTTGTAAGGATGTCAAATTTCTTATAATTTGCATTGACAATACCTTTTCAAATTTTTGAAAGAGTTAGGAAGGCTAGGTACTCTCTTCCGATTGGTTATCCGTCCTGGAACATGACCCTAGAAGTAGAACGAACGTCCGTGATAATTCCAGAGAACGTCCGTGACGTATGCAATCCCTCCGATAGGGATAACTTGTCTCGAAAGTGTCCTGTATTCTTTAAAACTTTTGGCTCGAATAGCGACAAATAAAGTTTTACAAAGTAAACAATGAGTTTAGTGCAGTAGTTCCAGAATTTTTAAGGCGTTATGTGATCATGATGAACAAACAATTGAAAATTTACTCACAATTTTACGCTTGTTTTCCCTCTAATTATACAAAAACAGCTAAACACTTAAAACAAAGTTATAGGAAAATGGAATTTTGCGTAATCTGTCATTTCTGCGCGTTTAAATTTCTTTCTAATGAGGTTCTGGAGACAATTTGTACTGTTACAGGTTCTGAAAGTTTCGCTCACGGACGTTCTGTCCGAGAAAGGAAATTTCTGACAATTACAAATATATCACTGCACATAAGATTAATGTTAGTTGAAAATATTACCAAATCACCGAGCCGCCCATACCCGAAAGTGAATAGCGTTCAGCACTCAATTTACCTGTAATAACAAACGGAAAACGTTTTTTTTTCACGGATGTTCGTTGGTTGAATAAGTCAATGGATTACATAGTAGGAGAAAGAAGATCAGTGCCACTTTTTAGTCACAGGTGCTCTAAGTGTTTATCTTTTGAGAATGGTAGCTGCCGTCTCAAACAGAACACATCCAGTTTTGGTCTCCATAACGGACGTTCGCTGTAATTGTCATCATATTAAATGCCTTAATTCATTCTTATTTTTCTCTTCATGACGATTTTCTCTCATTCCCTCAATAGCCTGAACATGCTGCGACCAAACAGAAAACAAAAACAAAACAAAACAAACCAAAACAAATCCGAAAAGTGCTATGCAATCACATCCAGGATAATGACGGAAGAAGTCTGTAATGAGCATGTGTTGAATAAGAAACGGAAAAGTCTCAAAAGGACGTGGAAGCAGTTGAATGAAAATGACTGAGAAACAGAGAAGGGATCGAGCTCCAACACACAGAGAAAAGAATTGCCAGTGCACTCCCGTTATACCAAATTCCTCTGGAGAAGTTTTTGTTTGTTTGTTTATGTTTTTTATTCATCGAAATGCCGTCACAAGCCAACAAAAATCATGCAGTATACAATTATTGTCTGGTGAAAACACACAAATCCTCCGCTTATCATCACATGGTGTTGTTTTATACTCATCAATGAAAAGCAATATTCATTTGTAATTTTTTCCATTTAACATTTAAGAGACAGAGAGATCGTCCATTTGTTTGTGCTTTTGTGCTTACTTTGAAAACACATGTTAAAAAAGTAATGATTAAGAATAGGTTTATGGTTGCACTTTGATACGTTCGCTCTTCCAAAGATTCGTTACTCCGATGTCCAAAGGTTTGTTATCCCAAAGTGAAAAAAAAAATTGTAGTTAATTCAGGAGGTTTGTTATTAGAAATGTTCTTCGAAAAATTGATATTAAGGATCATTATTTTTAGGTCCGTTCTTCTAAAAGTGGAATGGGCCTGATATTCGTTTAGGTGAAAACGGTTATTATGAGGTTTTGAAATTGGAGGATTTTAGTTGTTAACCTGTTTCTCCACCTTTGGATAAGCGAACATAATTTTTCATGTTCCAATTAATAAGCCCTTCGATTAACCTTCGGAGATTCCTATCATTTACCGAATAAAAAAGCGTCATAATTATACGAACTCTATCAATTTTTGTATTGACAAACTGTATGAATAACGAGCCTCCGAAATGACGCGCTACAAAAGGTTTGTTATAACAAACCATATTGTATAATATCGAAGTCACAAACATCCACCCAAGTTATATGGACTTATTGTGTCATGTTATGACGAAACTTCGCAGTATCGAACCTATGACTAATATAATAACACAAATCCTCCTCGGTAACAGTGTGTAACACAAGGAGCAAACACAGAGGGATTTCTTCCTAACTTATTCGTTTGCCCTCCCCAGCTAAACTTCGTATTTCTATAACGGAGCACATTTCTTCTGTTTTTCTATATTAATCCTTTGTCATAATTTTAGCTGTGACCATGTTCGTTATATAAAAAGCAAATTTTGCATTGTAGACTTTATATAACAAGTTTAGGACCTGAATATTTACTTCATGATAACGACATTTTGATAAATATATTCGTTCTCAAGGATGGACTACGTCACTGAGATTACACGTACGTTTGTACGTTCATTTACGAGAGATGGAAAATTGTTTTCTTTGATTCCTCATTATGAGAAGATAAACAAGCTTATATAATTGAGAATTGGTAATATCTATTCAGGATTTTGCAGAGGAGTTTGTTCTCGACATGAAATTGCTGTTTGTTGTGAGTAGAATGCGTTTCCAACTCAAGAGAGCTGCATTGTTCAATATCTTGTTTGTTCCGAACGTCCGTGGGCTACATGCGAACCTCCGTGATGAAAACTATGCTATGTTTGTTGGGTTATAGAGACTGCCCAGATGAGATACAGCTTAAAAAGGTATATTATTATTTGGGAGTGAGGATTATAGTATGGGATAGTGAAATAAGAGGTGGAAATATTGAGTTTCTGTAAAATGCGCGTAAAGGTAAAAAAGTGTTTAGCGGAAGAGCAATATTTCCACAGAAATGACGAATTTAGTTAAATCATCAGTTGTCTACCATTACGTACAGGTTAAGAGTAAGCTTAATATTCTGCAAGCACGTACACATGTCCCTTAAGATATTTCGTTAGGATTTTGAACTGAATCAGATCTTTGGAAACTATGTTAAATGGTATTCAAATGTATGTGCAGTACTATTCTTCACGGACGTTCGCTGCTCTGGACATAGTAAACTTCAGCGGTGAATAAAAACTTGTTCCTCTGGGAAAATCCTAGTATAATTGGGTTCATATTAAAGCTTGAGTTATACTCTTTCAGGTAAGATGAATGATTTGGAGAATTTCCTACTTTTTAAATTTTGCCTTGTTTTGGCTCAACTGTACATCGTTCAAAATTCTGACCCATATACGAGACAAATTACAGAACAACATATAACATGTACAATATTTAGGAAAAACACTGTATAAATACTTTGTGGGCGAGCGGTAAATTCGAATATGGAAAATAGTGATCCACTAAAAAGCAAAGCTTGTCGGACGTGGATCGCTAGACAAATAATGAGTAAATGATATACTATTCTATAACAACATGTAATTATTTTGAGATACACCGGTTGGGAAAAAAAAAATATATAGAATACCAATGCTAGTGCCCGGACACTGCTCACTGAACCACGTGTACCGGGAAAATATGACAAGGACAACACGTTCGTACACGCATTCGATTACCCACACGTATACACTGTAAGACGCGAGACAGGACCGAGAGAAGAGAAGACGGTAACAATACAAGTCTACGAAGAACAAAAGACGGTAACAATACATGTCTACGAAGAACAAAAGACGGTAACAATACAAGTCTACGAAGAACAAAAGACGGTAACAATACATGTCTACGAAGAACAAAAGACGGTAACAATACAAGTCTACGAAGAACAAAAGACAGGAAAGGAAGAGAAGTCTGAAAACAGAACACGCCAAGTGCTGCGACATCAGGACAGGTGAAAGCTCAAGCATGAATTAAAACAATTTAAATTATCTAAGATTATTAAATAGAAAGTAAATGTTTTCTGAGTTTGTGTTTAAATGTAACAAATTTGGGGGAATCTTTTAAACTATTATCTAAATTATTCCAAAGTCTGGGTCCGGTATAAAGAAATGTATTTTGGGCATGTGCGACATGACAAATTGACATGTACAAATTGGGATCTTTCTGATAGGTAACTCGTGAACCACTCCAAGGCCTTTCCACGTATTCCATAATGAGACAGTTTGGCAAGAAGTATTCCGTGGTTAATCGTGTCAAAGGCCTTGGTGAAGTCCAAGAAGATACCTATTGTGTGTGAAAGCGTGTCGAGTGCGTGTGTGACTTTGTCGATGAGGGCAAGTAGTGCGTGTGTTGTGCTGTGATTTTCCCTGAATCCAAATTGAAAGTTTGAGAATATGTCGCAGGTTTTAAGAAAACGTACTGTCCTGATATAAACTATTCTTTCAAATCTTAGAAATAGAAGATGATAAAGATATGGGTCTACAGTTATTGACATCATCCTTCTCCCCTTTCTTGTAAATAGGAATTACTTTCGCAATTTTCATGCTATTTGGCACATGGCCACTTGTAAGCGATGAGTTGATAATGTGTACTAAGGGATACACTATTTGAGGAATTATGTTTTTTTTTTATCAAATAGTTGTCAATTCCGTCATGGCCAGGACTTTTTCCTTCTTTCAAATTAGCAACAATCTTTATTATTTCTTCTTTATATGTTGGGTCAAAAAATATAGTTTGGGAGTTAGGTGTATCTAAAAAATCATTAAAAGATTTACTAGAAAGAGGAATATTTTGAGAAAGATTTTTTTTCCGATTGAAGAGAAAAAGTCATTGAAAATTTCCGCCATTGTTTGGGAGGGGAGGATCACTACACTATTCTTTTGAATCACACATCGACAGTATTGCGTCATATGCCATCACTGATAATGCCCTTTTCGACAATGCAATGCATAGTATATGTTTCTAAATCTGCCCTCAAAGGCTCTAATGTGTAAGATTCCATTATGATTACTCAAAAGCTGAGAAAATATCTTTAGCGAATATTTATTAAGACACTGAGAACAAAAAGAGCAAAAACCCAGCCTATTACAAATTCCGAATTTGCTTGTGTCTAATGGTAACAGTGAACATTTACATACAATATTTTTGCACACTAATGCATCAAATAAAAAAAGGAATTATATGAATAAACAAATACGTGCTGATAAAAAGCTGAAATACCCGTGAAATCGTGAAATAAATGACTATAGAAATGGCAAGATTGAAACCTTGTCACACTCCCAGGTACAATGACTCTCCAAAGTAGATATTTAACAAATGTTTAAATAGAAAACTTTTCATGGAGGATACTTTGGCAACTGAATGCAACTTACATTGTAAATTTTGACGATCGTAGAATATGTACAGATTATTAGTTTATTTAGATACCGTCACATATTACTACAACAAATACAATACTACAGCGTGGAATACCAGAATGCTGAATAGGTCAACTTGAAGTGGAATAGCTGGAATGTAATTAACATATACATGCATGTATACATCAGAAATGGCAAGATTGGGAGACTTGTTACAGTCCCAGTCAGAATGACTTCCAAGTCACAGAGGTTATTTGGCAACTGAAAACAACTCAAGTTGAACAATCATCGATATGATTATAGTCCTATGTACAATCCATTGCTTTTTATATCATCACACACTACTACAACAAGTACAAACAATGAGTCTGGAATGCTAACGCCGAGTAGGTTGGATTTGAAATACTGCAGCTGGAATGCCAGCATCACCACTGCCTCGACACGCAAATGACTGTCCATCTTCTTGCCATTCGCCGAACCTTTCTTCGCCATCATCATATGATTTTCTGCCTGGACGTGGTTGACACTGACACTCAAATAGCGATGTAAACAGGAACAAACACCACAATAACAATACTCTGCAATTCATTTTCGAAACTTTCAAAGTGCAATTCTTATAACAAGCGAGCGGAAGACGGAAATAACTGGCTGATAACGTACTCAAAACCACGGATGGTGTGTGAGCAGACGACAGAAAGAACTGGCCTATAAACTTATCCAAAACCACAGGTGGCGCTCTATATGCGAGACACATTTTCAGAAGCCTAGGCACCGAGTTACACTGTAAGACCCGGTTACACTTTAAAACTTTAACACGCGCCACTATGCTCAGTGTTGCTACAGCGAGGCATCTCGCGTGCGATTGGATAGTGCGTCGCACACATTTACATAGTTCGGCTTTCGGCGATACGCCTCGCAGCGTGTCGGAAATGTTTTGTCCACGCATGCATGCTCCATTGTTGTTGCTACAATAGATATCAGTACGCTCGGTCTTTAGTACATGCTCTTCGTTTGGCTTTCTATCCGAGCTTTTCTACCGTAAAGGAAGGAAACAAAAGTGAACAGCAACACTAAGCACCACTAACTTCACGTGAAAAATAGATATGATAGGGAACGTGGTTAAAAAGCGTATCAGAGTGACAAATCGCCACACAAGTCGTGCAACATACGATCGGAAACTGACTTTTCAATTGTGCTTGTAGTAAATATTACAGCAAGTTGACTAAAACAGACAGCAGAAGAGAGAAAAGGAGTGGTCATAAATGACCAGTATTCAAATAATACAGTGTAGTAAACGTCAAACTTGCACCAAACTAAGTAAAGTCGTGTTTGTTTGATTGTTCGTTTGTTTGATTGCTTGTCTACTGCACAATGCAACACATTCACAGCTTGAAAAAAAAAAAACAACAACAACAACAACACCCACCCTCCTCATTAAAAAAAAAAAAAAAAAAAAAAAAAAAAATGGGCGTCAGCCTGGTCCCTGAGGTTGGGTTCGGCCCCCAGGGACCCCTGAAAAGGCCCTCCGGCGGGTGTAATTTACCCCATGGAGCCCATGGATCAAACTTGGCCAAAGTGAATGTCCTATGTGTGTACATAATCAAAATATAGGATCTGACAGAATATTTGGTTGGGAAGGGGGTTGCCAGACCGCTTGTTTGCAGGTACAAAACCTCGTGTGTTTTCTTGGTCAAGGAGTCTGCGCCAAGACTACACTGTCCCATAGGCCCTGCACTGTAGCGTCTCCCAACAGTCTGAGGGACAGTGGCAGTTTGTGCATGTCGTAGTCTTGGCGCAGACTCCTTAACGCTCAACAAGGGTTTGTGCCTGCAAACTACCCGCTAAACCCTGGGACCCAGATTATCAGATTAAACTGAAATTAAGCATGCCTCATTAACACACTCTGTCCATAATTAATATTAACTTTCAAAGCAGTAGCACTATCCTTTCAAAACTTATTAGAGATGAAAGTGAAAAGTATGTACAAGGTTTTTCAGAAATGAAAAAGGGACTCTAAAGACACACCTAGTCACACTATTCTACCAAAAATGTTCGAGATAAACTGCTGAAAAACATGCTTTCCGCATTTTAGCATAATGTAAAAGAAGACCTGCTCTTTCAGAAAATATGAAAAATTCAAAACGAACAAAAAGCCGCCAGGCATGGATTTTTAGTTAAGGTTTGATACTGGAATGATGTATACTCAATTCAAATATACTCTCCAAACCTATATCAAAATCTAAATATTGGAAAGAAAGTACACACCCTGGATAAGTGTGAACCGAGAAAAGCGGCTCTGAAGAACAGGGTCTATTCACGCGCTTAATCTTTACCAAGCCGCGCTACACTGACTAACACTTAGCAGCTACAGCACAGTTCAGTACGGTACGTACAGTAGCTGAGTTAGAACAACTCATTCCAAACTCTCGAGCTCTCATGTCATACTCTCACACTCACTGACTAGTGACTCAGTCTCTCTCTCAGATATACAGAACAGTCTAACTGCATGGTTATCCCCAACGATAGCTCACAATATTGATACGATCATGCGAAATTTGCACAGCAGGGCCGCTGCCGGCCCCGGGTAACCGGGTCGGTCGGGACAATCAATGCAAATCTCGCTGGTAATTATTTTAGCTAAGATTAGGTTTATTAATATTGTATTAAAAGTTATGTTGACCAACCTTCCTCGAAGAATCCCAAAGGAGAAGTTCCTATTTTTCTTAGGGGCCGTTTGCTTGCCATTTCTCAAAATATCAGATAGTTCGTACGTCAAGACGTTTGACTCAGAGATCATCACGAGCGTTTGAAATGAACAGCGAAAATCGTACATACACCGTGTGTGTTTTTTGAGCGGTCGCGGTCTAACGGTTCAGCAGTACATACACGTAAGGTTCAATCAGCGACAACAACAACAACACGCACATGACATCTTACGTTTCATTATTATCAAGAAAATTTTCAATCATTAATTTTTGGATTAAAATTAAAAAAAAAAATATATATTTTTAAAACTTTTGTATTGCAAATAAGGTTTTTGTTGTTTGTGGCAATATTTTTTGTCCTCCATATATTTTCAAAAATATTTTTGTGGTGATCTTTGATACGAACGAGCCTCATATCAACAACCCCGATCTCCCATTCATCGCATATATCGTACACGGTTGTACACGCCGATTGCATTCATATAACACATTTGTACTTAGTTTTCTATTGTTGTGTGTACACGTCGAAGCTACGGGGAACGAACGGGCGGCAATGGGTTACTACATTTTTTTTTTTTTTTTCACGAGTAGGCTCTATGGAATCTCAGTTAAGGTTTTTACGTGCTTTATTCCGTAGTGAATAGATGTTGCATTTTAGGAATGCTGTAAATCAACTAAGTGAAGCAGCTTTTTGCTTGCAATGGTAAAACTGCTGTTTGTTTAACGTTACATAACACCTCTTGAAGCCAAACGGGTGGTTGCGTTAGATGAATGTCCGTCATGACTTTACATAGGCATTGCGGCCATCAAAGCATGAGTTTTCATAATTATTGATTTTTGTGATCGACATCATTCAATTATAGTGTACGTGGTTTAAACTTTGGTGAAACAAAAAGTTAACCATGGTTTAAAAATCACTGTTATTATGCTATCATACAAGGTTCCATGGTTAGAAATTCTGTAATATGGTTTTATTACTAAAACCACGGTTAAAACCATTGTTAAAATAATGGTGTATAACCACTTTTTCAACCGTCGGTAAACAAAAGTTAAACCACGGTTTTATAACCACAGCTGTTCTTATGAGCTATCATACAACCATGGTGAAAATCATGGCTTTTTAACCGCCTCTTCACTGTCATAAAACCACTGTTATAGAATTAATGTTTCATAACAATCCTTTGCACACTATGATAAAACCATGGTTCAAATCCTGGTGTAGCTATAATACGACCATCGTTTTCCTTGCTAAAATGGAATTTTAACCATTGTTTTAAAACCATAGTTTTCACGCCTTCATTAAATCACTGTTAAAGTCGTGGTTATATATCCATCATTTTTTTTTTACTGATAAAACCATGGTTAATATCATGGTTAACATTGTTTTCAACCATTGTAAAACGAAAGTTTAACCATGGTATTATAACTAGTGTTTTTATGCTATCATAAAACCACGGTTAAAATCATGGTTTTATAACTATCGTTTTTACACTACCACAAAATCATGATGAAATCATGGTTTTATTTCGATGGTTTTCAACCTTAGTAGAACGAGAGCTACACCATGGTTTCCTAACCATTGTTTTTATACTATTGTGAAACCATGGTTACAACCATTGTTATGTTATTTTCACCAAAGTAGAACGATAGTTTTGTTGTGGTTTTCTCGCCATTTTTTTTTTTATTTCTTAAAACTGTGGTATAACGATGATTTTTTAACCATGGTTTTCATACACTTTCATTAAACCACTGTTAACGCCATGGTTATATAACCATCATTTCTTAACTATGATAAATCCATGGTTAATATCATGGTTTATACCCATCATTTTCAACATTTGTAAAACGAAAGTTTAACCATGGTATTATACCTAGTGTTTTTTACGCTATCATAAAACAACGGTTAAAATCATGGTTTTATAACTATCTCTTTTACACTATCATAAAACCATGATGAAATCATGGTTTTATAACGATGGTTTTCAACCTTAGTAGAACGAGAGTTACACCATGGTTTCCTAACCATTGTTTTTATACTATTGTGAAACCATGGTTACAACCATTGTTATATTATTATGTTATTTTTACCAAAGTAGAACGATGGTTTTGTCGTGGTTTTCTCACCATTGTTTTTTTTTTCTTAAAACTGTGGTATAACGATGATTTTTTTTTAACTATGGTTTTAAAACCGTCGTAAAATGAAAGTTTTATCATGTTATCATAACTATGGCATTTTAACAATGGTATTACCACACTTCCGCCACACATTTACTATTAATATGAATGAAAAATCATGGACTACCATCGATCTATTGTAAAACCGTCCATAACCATGGTTATACCATGGTTACGGTTGTAAAATCATGTTTTCTTTTTTTTTATAATGGACACCATAAGCGAACAGAAGAACAATAAAATACATCATGCTAGTTAACCTTAATTAACAAAGTTTTGTGTGTATCGGCGATTAGGCGTAAAAATTGGTAAAATCCGCCGGTCCGGCCCCCAAGTACGGGTAAAAAACGACTGAAAAAAAACATGCCAACTTGCATGTGCATGGAAAAAGGGGTCGAAAAGCTCCGAACAGTCCATCGCGAGGATGCAACTAGGCTTAATTGAGAAAAAGTGAAATTGTGTTTTTGTTTGTTTGTATACACGTCTCCATTGACAAAGCCTTTGAGCGCATTCACAGATCATTGCTATACGATCAGCTCGGAGGCTGGGGTGGGAGGTGGAAAATATTTTGGACAACCTGCCTTCTCAGTGACCACGAAGATAATTCCTATTACAGCTGCCAAGCATAACGCGATGGCTGCTAGTCTCTTGCTGACGCATGACGTTTATTGGCCCTGAGAGACCTCGCCGACCTTGTCTCGGCGGTCGGCCCAGACATGCTAATCCATGTAGTAGACTTGTCCCGGGAATAAAGTGTTTTAACTTTCCCCATTTTCAATGTACCTTAAAACCTGTTATTTTTTTAATTCTTTTTTTGATTGATACATTTCAGACTCTGCTGTGGAAGGACTGAGTCGCTACTCGGTTATTGCATCTTACGCCAGAGAGTTGATAGAAGCTGAAGAGGGAGAACAAGTTTTGATTCCCTGCAAGATCAACGCGAGCATTGATGTCGTCTATTGGAAAACTTTTAATGCCCGCTATGATTATTTTCTGGCAAAACTCGATCTATCCGTCACCCCACCTTTACGGTATGGTCAAGGATATGAGGACGGTTTGTTCAACATAACTGACGACTTTTCCTTGGTCATCAATAAAGTCAAACCTGAAAATGAAGGTCTATACCAGTGTTTAATGCGGGACTATACACGCAGTATTTTGTATAACAACTCAACATTCGTTTACGTTCACCAAAAAGGTATGAAACCATTAAATTTTATGCTAATGAAATATGAAATGTCTGATATGATCAATAATTGTACCGAAATTAATAATATAATCATATCTATTATAATAATATTAAT